>NC_084668.1:20881173-21186855 GCF_028389875.1 Rhea pennata
GGATTTTTTTTTTTTTTTGGTCATGAAAGGTACCACTTCCAGTAATATCCCCTTCAAATAGAAAACATTGGTGATCTAGGAAATACGGATTTATCTCATATTACCTATAATCCAAAAAAGCTGAAGGAATTTATAGTTTTCTTCTTTGAATAACTCAAAAGGTATAAATTGGGGGAGAACAAAAAATACTGGATTGTAAAACACAACTTTCTGTTGCTGCTAGTCTTGTGCAAAAAGGAACTTGGTAGCTGTAATTCCTCTATTGACAGTTATCACTGTGTTCATCATTAGAAACATGGTAACCCTCTCTGGGGTTATTCTCAGATCCCTCAAAACCTAAATAAAAGTCTTTGCCTTAGTTTGTTAAGGCAGAGAACCAAGTCACTTCAGAGGACTTTTCAACTAATGATTAAGATGTAAAGAATGGCCCTTAATGTTTACACTGAGAGCACAGAAAGTATATCCACTGGAAACTATGATTTTTTTAATCAGATTTTTTAGACTTAATATCTTATTTGAGCTAAATACCCAGCTTCAAATAGCTTCATCTGTTTCTGATATATTAGTGGATCCCTCTAATTAATTATTATATTTTTTTTACTAGAAGCTGACTAAAAATGGTAGGTAAATCTAAGATTATGATATATCTATTCACTTCTCATATTTCTTCAGAATATCATGGCCTTAGAAGTCTGTACTGGATCCACATCTAAAGTGTTTTACGTATCAAACAGAAGATCACCTTAAAAATATCTTCCTTGATTAAACTGATGCAGAGAATCTCAGATACTTATGAATTGTGGCCATATAGTATTCTAAAGGGTGAAAAAAATGTGAAAAACAGTGCAAAGACCATAGCTTCTGCAAATTTCAAAGCATTAATTTAATTAATTAATTAAAGTATCAAGTTGATACTTACTTTTCTTTGCCCTAGGGCTTTTATCATTCCATAACTGCAAAATCACTGCTACTAGTGTATTTACTAAACCCTAAAAGGTTTAGTAACCTTTTAACCTTAGCAGGGCCCAGTGTCTTTTTTCGTGCAGGGACAGAAGTGTCCTTCTTTTTTTCTTTCTTTTTTTTTTTGGCATGTAAAACACAAAATCTCTTCACACTTTTATATACATTTTAGTAAAACAGAAAAACTAAGCAGTGTCACTGAAATCCTACTCTCACAATAAACTCCATCCACTGATGGAGTTTTTCACACATCCACCTGTGTGAAATAGTACTCATACGACATTGCAGAGTTTTTTTTTAAAATGGCTTTTCCTCCTATGAGAGCAGGGTCCCCCTCTTTGATAGGTCTAGATTAATTCTCCCATTTGGAAGCATGGGAACAACAGGCAAATTTCTCTCAACCTGACTCCTCAAGCAATGCAATTACTTAAGTATCTAAGTTTTCATGTCAGAAATACTTTCTGTTGTCACCATTGGAGTGAAGATGGTATCAATTACATGTAATTGAGACACTAAAGTGTATGTTACACTGCAAATAGCTGAGGGGTGGTGATAAAAGCCATAAGCCAGGAAAAAGGGTCCCTGGTCTTACCCCTGTCCCAGAAGAGACCAGGTTACTACTAGAAGAGATGCAGACGTGGGAAGAGTTTTGCTTATCTTAGAATCAGTAGGTTTGGAAGGGACCTCTGGAGATCATCTAGTCCAACCCTCAGCATAGCCTCGTACAGGGATTGAACTCATGACCTTGGCATTAGCAGCATCATGCTCTAACCAGCTGAGCTAAACCTGCCACCAAATGCCTTCCTTCTCCTGAGCATGCCTAATAAAGCATTCTGAACTTCCCTTTCCCCATTCTTGGCCAATGGATTTCAAAAATCAGACTTAGAGAAAGAAATATTCAAGGTCTTTCTAATACAACCCAATTTTGTATTCAGTAACGTATGTATTTTCTTTAATACTGATGGTTCCTCTCTGCTCTTCCCTGATGTGACAGTAATTAATCACAATGAAATTTAAATTGTCGGAGTTATCAGAGTCACCCAGGTGAGACACTATGATATTAGCTGGAAGGGGCAGTTCATGATCCTCAGAACTATTGTTTTAGATCCTCTGCAGGCCCACATCAATCACTGCGCTGGGTAACTGAACTAAAATGTTAACTAAACTGAAAAAGGGAAACTACTGCCTTAGACAATAAACCTCAAAAAAACAGAGCTTGTTGACTGCGTGTAACTCAGGTTAGAGTCCAGCATTTTGTTGACTAAAGCTGGGACAGACTGTAAACTATTCTAAAACATAAAGCAGTAGCTAATACTCCGAGAACACAATTTTTGATAGTGAAGACATAACTTACAGTGTGTATCCACATGTATTTGACACTCTTTTCTTCCTTCTGGTTTTGCTAAATAAACTCCACTAGGTGTTAATGCACAAAATACTAGGGAAAATATTTCATAGGTTATACTATCTAATGTTTTTTTCTCCTATTTCTCTTCCTAATGAGAAATTTCTTCTTAGATCATGTAAGTCTGCATTCGTGGCAGCCACATTACTGAGAAGGGATTTCCTATCATGAATTCTTTTCTGTGACTTAATTAAACCAATGCAGATTTTTGATTTTCAGCAACAGTAAAACTTAAAGTATTCAAATACCTCTAGAAACTCTTAAAGTTAGAAGGGACTGGAGGACTGAAGGAGATACAAATGGGAAGACTAAAAATGTTCTGTTGGATGTCCTAAAAATTCTTTATTCTTAGTAGCCTCTATCTGCTGCTTACTATGAAAAGAGTAATCAGTTATTAATGCAGTGGTATTACCAAGTCACAGATAAAAATCATCAGGTAAATATATATCTTTTCCATTTTTGGAGCTAGTATTGCTTTTCAGTATTACATATAAATAGTAAGAGGTATATAAAGAGTGATCACTTACTACTTGAAGCAAAGAAAGATACCCAAATCCTACATTATCAAAGTTTACTTTCACGTTTTTCCATCGGGCACTTTGATTGTTTTTTATGAGTTCCTCGCACTGACTAAAATTGTTGATTTGGTCGACTTCAAACCTTTCATCAGTTGTGGTGTTAACACAGTAGTAGAACTTCCCAGCAAACAGATTTACTCCCATGATGCTGAAAATTAGCCAGAATATAAGACAAACGAGAAGCACGTTCATGATGGATGGAATTGCTCCTAAAAGGGCATTCACAACCACCTAGTACACAAATACAGGGGGGGGAAAAAAAGAGTGTAAGAATACTTACAGCAATAAAGTTTTGTATACTGTTTTACCAATGCTTAATAAATGTTTGTTAAGAAACTAATACTATAAATGTTAATGCAATACATTGATAATTGTAGCATTGCACTGTTCTTTTAAACACTTAACATTAGTATATGTTATGAAAGAAAAATAAGTGAGAAAAATAAAATAGTTAAAAGTAAAACAAAATAGAAGACCTGGTGGTAGTAAGATGAAGCCTGACATTGATGTGTTCTATATAAAAAAGAGATATGTGTTAAATACAAATACAGAAATAATAATAATCTAAAAATGCAATAAATTATAGCTTAAAAATGATTTTTTTAAAAGTGGCAACCTGTAGATTTGATCAACATAGTTTTGAAATTTAAGCTGAAAACACAAATGCCATGAATCTAGAAACTAAGGTCTCTATTAAGAAGATTATGCAGGAATATACATATCTTTATTGCCTTATTGATCCATGCAAGATTATAACAAAGATTAATTTCTTTGTATAGAAAAGCAAGACAGTTTTGCAATATGTTTCTATTTGAACCAACATAATTTATTTCAAGCTCCAGTCTTATTGTTTCATTTATTGAGTTTAAGCCAGTAACACTCTTCATTTATCTAAAGAAGGACAAGTATCAAGGACATATTTAGGATTTTGATTTTGCATTTTAAATTATTTTTGGCTAGTTGCCTCCTCAGTCCCTTGTAGGCAAGAGGTCAATAATTACTTACATAGAAAAAATATATTTTCTAAGAGATATAGTAATTGCATGTGTCTGTCAGATCTACTAAAACTTTTGTGGTATCTACTTGGCTGAACAGCTGAGCAATCACTCTTAAATATCCAAAACCAGATCTCTCCATTACTAGTTGCATTTTATTTTAAATTTTATTTTCTTCTCTGTAAAACCTTATGACCTTGTAGGAATACAAATAAAATATATACTAGGGGTCTGTTTCTCAGTAATCCAATCCCTGCAGTAAGGCAGGAATGGATTGGGGTGGGTACTTGGGGTGTATTAACGTGTCTTATTCCATCTTTGCTGGCCCTGCTTTCTGCAGCATGCAGGAATCTTCCCCACTGTCAATATGATTTCCAGCAAGGTCAAAGCTGCTCGGTCTTACTACCTGTATTTCACAGCCTCTTGAAGGCCTTTGGAAGTAGAGTGTTGTGGCAGTGTTACTTGTCACTCAGCACCCTCCTCCTCCCAAATGTTATGGTCAGGATTTAGGACCTGTTTAAAGATCTTAGATAGAAATGTTATTTTCAGGGTGTAATCGCTTCTCATTTTAAGGACCTCCTCTATTGCCAGAGGGTTGAAATGGGAGCTTACTGTAACAGAGAATTATCCTCTCATTTATAAAAACCTGAATGTTTAAAGATTTAACTTTTAACGGCAGCTTCTAGTTTTGATGGTAACTTTAAAGGAAGCATGCTTGCATTGTTGAGATTTCTATTACAGAAAATGTGAAGTATTTAAGTCATGTGTGCATAAGCTAGACATTTATTAAAATTTTTGTTTAAAAAGGCTAATAAGGTCTGAACATAAGAATCCCAGTCTCAAAGGACTGAGCGAAATCTTGTCTTATTATCCAGTAGGGGGGAATAAATATGTTGCTATTTATGTTGATGAAATTGAGAACAACATAAAAATTAGGAATGATTCTGGAATTTATTCTTAGTCTGACCTGATCTATGTCACTGCATTATGGTATTGCTGTTTTGAAATTCTAGGCCAGCTAGTGCCTGTATCCTGTTCACGATGCATTATATGGATTGAGATTCATCTGTTTTGTCTTAATGAGAAACCTGAAAATAGAAATGTCAAGAGAGGAAGATGGGGATTTATTCACACAACTCTAATAAATTAAGGATACGTGCACTCACAGTAAAGAATGGTTTTGCTGTATAAATTGAATGCCTGTGGCAGTTACCTTATTAACAACCCTGAGATCCATTGGACCACAGCACAGATCCAGAACAGGCAGCAGAATACTAACAGCTACAGTAGTTGTTACAACAGTTTTGATAATAGTTGTAGAAGGAAAGATTTCTACAAAATGCCATCAAAGTGTCTCACATCTTCAGATGAACACATAGTGCAGTCTCTCTACTGAGACTGTCAAAGAAAGAAGCCACATGTTCTTATATAAGAACTGAACAGCTTCCAGCAACTGTTCCACCAACGGTTCCAACAACTTAATTCATATAGGTCACTGAATACCCATCAAATGGTAACAATTTTTGGTCACTACTGACCTGGCCTGGATGCGAACTGGTGACCTAGAGATGAAAGGCTCTGTATCCTATTACCAACCCCTTGAGCTATCCAGTCCCCCTGGAAGGTTTTTTAAGAAAAGAAGAAAAGAAAATTAAAACTTTTAGAAGTTGTTTTCTGTTTGTGTTTTTTGTTTTGGTTTTGTTTATTCTTTTTGCACCAGTGTTAAGCTTCTGCCCTACCTATGTACAATGTAAAACTGGATTTTTACATGCTGGTCAGATGCTACGGGCCTCACTGTTAAGTCCACTTTGTCCACTTTGGGAAGAAGCCTTTCATTTCTTCAACATGTACAGTTAGAGGCAATCACTTTTTCAGTGTTTTTTTTTATTTATTTACATTTTCTGTGTTGTATTCGGGAACACCTGAGGTATATTAGGATAATAAGGATATTATCTTACATAATAAATACCAAGAAGGCACCCATACATATACAAACACAACACCTTCACACATAAGTTACTGCAAATGGACATCAAAAAAAGAGAACCAATTAAAAAGTGAACTGAATGCAGAAGAGAAGTCAAGTAGCATTTCTTCATCAGTTAAACAGTTTAACAAATAAAAACCTGCCAGTCTCATCTTGTTGGAAATGAGTTGAGAACTTCATTTTTTTTTGCTCTTTCTTCAAATCTAGATCAAATGTATGTGATCCTAAATGTAATTTTTAAGGGGCTGTTCTCTTTGGTCTATTTTCTGTTATTCCTTGATATTGAATTGAATGCAAATAAGTTGGAAAAAGATTTTTTCAGGGTTTTCCTTTCAAAATTACCTATGCATTCCCTCAGGGCTGGGGATGGTGTATGCCAGGTTCATTTGAGTGAGCAAGCTGAGTCTGCGCATTCACCTTTCTATGGCCTCAAGTATAGGGAATGGCAGTAAGTAACAGCGAGAAGCAACATCTGACACCTGCAAAGTCAAGTGGAATCTAGATCTTAAGTCTCAGCCAGTATTTATCCAGAAAAAAAAAAAATGTGGGAAACCATAATGACTCTTCTAAGAAGAAAGCACTATCTCATATACATTTACACAGCTTTTTTTGTTTAGACTTCCATAACGTTCATCTTCCAAGCGTCAGATATGTATGTAAGATTCAAGAATTACTGTGATGCTAGCTGTATGTCTAATCTTCTAGCTGACCTGAAACTATGCCAATCCAATTTGGTAGTTCAGTTAGTTGTTGTTTGTATCTTTTTTTTAGACTGCTGACCAAAGAAGACAGCATGTTTAGATGCATAGCATGAGGAATGTGCACTGGAATATGCAAATTAACAGTTTATCCCTGCTACATAAGTAGGTTATAAGGAAGTATTATTAGATTCAGCCTTGCTATACGACAGGACCTAAAGCATGTAATGAGTCTCATAGATGCAACTGAATTATAGGTCTCACAGCAAAACAGTTTCAATAGCTCCTAGCATCTCAGCAACTACAGGCTTCCTAGGAACTCTGACATTACATCTGATTAATGGATATATCAAGGCCTCCTGATATCTGTAAATAAACCTGGAACAATCTTTAGCAGTACTTAACAATTTTGTCAGTAAAATTTGTAGCTTCTTTACAGAAGTTCCAAACTCTTTGTCCCTGGTATGAAAGAGAAGGAAGCTACCATCTTTTAAGTAAAAAGAAAGATTATAGGATTAAGTCTGGAATGTTCTTTGTGATAAAAATGAAAAACTGTCTACTTCATTTGCTTCCACTTTGGGAGTCATCAGCTTATATTTTTATAATCTAAATAAAGATGTTCACCAAAAATTTGATCTCGTATCTCAGTTCTCTGAAGGAGCCTATTTATTGAAGGCTAGAAAGGTTATTAAACTGTTATGATTCCTCAGTTTTTTTTTCTGTACATACTTTCTTAAATAAGATGTACAGAAGCATGGAAAGTGAAACAATTTTTACTTCAGCTGTACCTTTATGGATGAAAGCAAGTTTTGTCTTCTCTGCATGCTTAGTAAATGACTATAACAAGTGTGGGATATGTTCCTCCCATATGCAATTCCTTACTAGCTTAGACAGCCTAAGAAAACCTTCAATAATTTAAAAGAAGAAGAAGAAAGAGTAGGCTTGAATACACATATCTCAGAGATGAAGAGTTTCTCTCTCTTTAAGTGACTGTCTGCATAGTCATGCAGTCATAGACTTCCTGCAGTGCATTTTACAAAAAGCCCTTCATGTCTCTCAGCAGTACAAAGGCTGAAGACCCACCTGTTCCTAGGCTGCAGAGAGAGTTTGGCAATCGTATAACTAGCATTAGGAAAGAAAATCTATTATGACTCAAATGAGCCTCTGAAATTGCCTTGGGTGGGATTTGAGAGTGACTTCTAAGTCTTGCCTAGTCTTGAACAAATATAACATAAGAACATTGCCATAAGATCACAGATCTCTTCTGCTCACCTGGCCAATGTCCAGAGGTACATAAATCTCTCAGAGAGAGCATGAAGACAGATGATGTAGTGAGCAAGTAGCCATTGGTTTATACGCTTGGCCCATTGTTTTTTATGCTTGGCCTGTCACAGAGGTAAGACGCTGGAATGAGTAAGTAGTCATGCAAGGAGTGGAAAGGAATAGAGGCTCAGATGACATCCGTGATCTGAGTTTAGCATGTTCACGTAGAACAATGGATAAATTATTTGGGGACTTCACAATAAGAAGGTTAGAAGATGCTGAAACCACACTGACTTGACCAGGAAGTAGGCACTGGGGTAACTACAGGTCTTCAAATATGGCTGAGTTGAGGCAATGGAGGAAAAGACAAAACGAATACAGTAACTTTCCTAGTCCGGAGATCAAAAGCACATCTGAGTAAGACCATAGAGAAAGCCTGTATCTGCATCAAAAAGATGGTGCTATCTGGTAGGCCAAAGCAAAGAATCATTGGAACTAATCTTTGTCCTGAAAGCTATCACCTCCTGCTCTCTGCGTTCATGAATCAACAGCTTGAAGTGGCTCAGCCCATCAGCTGATTTATTTTTATTATGCATAAGCATACCACCAGTGTGTCACTCATTAGCCAAGCACCAACACAATGACATCAGCTGTCCAGTAGCTTGAATTCAATGTATGGCTCTCCTTCATGTAAATTTAACTGACCTCTTTTTCACTGTCTCATGAATTCTCCTACCAGAGCTCATCCTCTATCATATGTATACTGTTCATTTTCTAATTTACTCATCACTAAACATGGGTACATGTACCAATTGAACTAGGTCAGAAATATGCAATAGGAATTTTTCAATTTACAGATGGTGTTTTCCAAAGGGGGGGGGGGGAAGACTTTTGGTAATTGCACAGTAAATCCAAATATCCAAAACAAATTGCACAGTAAATCCAAATTCAAAACATGAATCAACCTATTGAAAACCCCTTTTGAAAGGTAATGAGAAATGCAAGAGGTAATGTAGAGATATAAAGCAGAAGGTCCCAAGAATTCTTTAAATACCTTCCAAAAAATACTCGAATGGCTCCTCAGTCTCCAGGATGAAATTCTTCTCATAATTGTGTTTATGAAGAATGGGGAATTTCCTGAAGCTCTCTTGCAGAGTATCTCATTGTTATCTTTTCATACTTTGGGGTTCAGAGGTGGCATGGTGGTTTCTGGCTTTTCACTACTCAAATTATATAGATAAGGATAATCTGGAACCTTGTAGATGTGTAGTGTGATGTAAAACAGAGCACTAGATTTCTAGAAGAGAAGTACCTTAGGAAATGTGCAAATTCTTATTTGATTTGTTAAGTAAAAAGAGGAAATGCATGCACTTGCAGGGCAAATTCGTAATCAACAAACAAAATCAACAGAAAGAAATCTCAGCAAAAATAAATTTCATCAGTTATCAGACCATCCACCACTGTAGTGAAGATGTTTGCTTGTATCCAGGTTTGTGCTCAAGTTAACAATGGTGCAGGTGAGCTTAAACATTTAAATAATTCAAATTAAAAAGTGCAAAATCCTTAAAATAATTCAGTTGGAAGATGGCCAGATGATAACTATTTGAGTTCATTTTTATCATGACAACATCTTGTGGCAGCACTGAAATGATATCAGCAATGTGCTGTCCCTAAGTAATGTGTAAACATTCTCTACCAAAATAATTTTAGCCAGGTAGGAGATAGATTTGACTTGTGAAACAATGAATTATAGCCATTAAAATCAATTCAAGATTTCTGCTGACAGTTTACTCCAAACACAATGATTTATACATAAGCGTACAGATGCATACAGAAGAACACAGAATTTTGTCCTCTTTAAACTTAAGAACTGGAATCTAAAAATTAGTGTATAGGAGACGATTTAAAACAAGGTATGAATTTCAAAGAACTGGCACTTCAGTGGTAAAGCAGGAGTGGCATATGAACTTCTACTGTTTCAAAATCCCTCAAAGTTTGAAAAATAGAAGTACTGTTTTCTCAGTAAACCTGACACTTGGGAGCAACCTGTTTTCTTAAAAAAAAGAAGAGAGAAAAGAAAAAAAAAAGGCTCAAATAATTTATCAGTAACTACTCATTTTTCAAAGTGTATACATGCAAAGTAAACATGTGCAGGTAGTGCAGTGCACATTCCCTTTGTGTATTTATAGTGCTGGTTTGAAAAAACAGGGAAATGTGTGTCTCTGCAGTATCATGGGAGGGCAGCAGCCTTACTCATGGTCTACCTTCCCTCATGTGTCCTATGACGTTTTATAAAGTGGATGAGGGAGGGCTCAGCAGGAGCTTAGTTCCTCTCAGTTGCAGAGTAAAAACATTAGATAGATAAGGATTAAAAGTTCTTTGTGCTGAAGTGATAAAGTGTATGTACTGTCCCACAGTGGTAACGTAGATGGGAATTTTTATTCAAAGATAATATTCTTCCCTCATTCTGTCCTCATTTGCATCATCAGATATGTTTTATTATCTGATAAAAAATTTGGAAAAAGATAAGGTGTCTTTACAGAGAGAGAGAGATGGTCTTTTGCTTGTTTTATATGCCAATCTGTGATTTAATCAGGCATCTCAAAATCATATAGTTTCTCATTGTGTAGGTTGGAACTGATACTTTAGGATGGAAGTAATACATCCTCAGATGTAATAAGAAATTGGGAAGATTGCAGCATATATATGATGACCAGACATGAGCTGGACATAGAGGCAACAGAGGATGGGAATTAGATACCTCTGTGAGAGGAAGTGTAGTCTGCTTGACATCTTCCAAATAATGACTGAGGAGAGAACGTATGGTGACTCTAAAAGTGTGGTTTCATTCAAGTTGTTAAAAGCTTCTCATTTCCAGTAAATTACTCTCCAGTATAAAATCTTAAAGGATTTTCTGTGAGAAATTCTCCAACTTGTCTCTCACAAACAGAAATCAGGGTGATGAACCACGTTTGTATGAATTTATAATCTATAATCTGATAGTTACTGATTTTTTTAATCTAACCTCCTACTCAAAGCATGTATAAAAGATCAGGTTGTTCTGGGACTTGTCTACTCAAGTCTTGAACACGTCCAAGGATAGAGATTCCCAAGTGTCTCTGAAAAACCTGTTCCACTATTTATTTACCTCATGGTTAGAAAAATAAAAGAAAAAGAAAGAAAGAAAAATCCTGCCTAATGAGAACTGCCTGTGTTCCAACTTGTGCCCGTTGCCTTTTGTGCTAGTGCTGCACACACCTAAGAAGAGGATCTTCGTCTTCTCTGTATCCTCCAATCAAAAATTAGAGCTATTTCATGGAATTTAGCGTTAAAAAGTGCATATTCAGTAGTAAAAGAAATAGAGTTTTGCTGTGAATTCACCTTTGCTACATAGTTTTTGTTAATGCCATGTATCTCCATATAATCTATTCTTAAGTATGTGAGCTGCGATTATGCAAGCCTAGGAAAAAAAATTAGAAGAATGTTTATAACAGTTAGAAGCAAGGGAAGAGACAAATCTTTTCCAAGCTTATTTGAGCAAACTAATTCTTTTATCCTTAATTCAGTACCAGTAAAATGTACAAAAAAGAAAGTATGTAAAAGGAAGTAACAACAGTGAAAATAGAATGTTATTTAAATCAAGAAAATTATCACGGAAAGTTTTTTCACGAAAGAGACCATGAAGGAAATGAATGCATGTGTCAAAGTCTTCGAAATGGCACGTGAAACAGCTGACATGAAACAACTGGAAAATTTGAGCATTAAATGACAAGATTTATGACAAAGTTTTCAGTTTTCTGACTAAAATGAAGACTGTGTTAAGGACATGGGGTGAAAATTATAAGAAATCTACTTTTTAGAGCAGCAAATAGAAAAAAGCTTTGGAGTTAACTGAGAATATGCAAAGAATAAGACAGGCAGATGGAAAGGATCGGAGAGACCTTGACAAGGAGGAACAACTTAGTCTTAACAACAGTGAAATACAAAGTTGAAGCAAGAGACAAAAGATCTCAGAGGAAAAGAAAATGGCTTTCTGAGCAAGTCAACGTGGTCATTTCCACTTTTCCTTACTTGCTTGTTGTACAAGCATGGCTGACTTTGCAGAATGCCTGCGGTACCCTTTTTTATTCATGAACAGGCTACTAAAAACAAACTACACTTTTACATTTAATGAGATACTGGGGTTCCTAGAGCAACTTTAATTCTGTTTCTTACCAGAGATCAAGCATATGACAAAATACTTTTCAAGACATAATATAGGAAAAGATATTATTTAACATACTGTATGAGGAAAGATAGTAATTATCTGCCAAGCAGTGCATCACATGGCAGTGGTTATATGAGAAAACCCATAAATATTGTTAACACATGTGAACGTCAAAACAGAATAATTAACAGATGCAGGAACAATAACTTTAAATTTCACTGGATGTAGTGAAAAAATAACATTTTCCTCTTGCTGTTGCATAAATATATTTTCCTTTATTTTGCCTTTAAAAATGCTAATAAAAGTATAAACTATATTATATATCTCTTAAAAAATTTCATTACATTGTGATCCTAAAAGTAAGAAATTTCTTTCGAGCTACAACAAACAAACATACATCTTGACAAAAATCATGTTTCAATTATATAAGGAACTCCTTCAGAAGTTCTCTTCTAATTGAAGAAGTATAGTCTAAGAAAAATCTCAAAATCCTAAAATATTTCCTTTTTGATTTATGAACATCTATACACAAAGTCTTTTTACACTGAATTTGGTAAATTTTGTGTTTCAGGAAACATAGGCTTCCTGTAGACTTTCCTTAACACTCGGAAGTAGTGAATAACATCACTCAGCAAAATATATTTCTTTATAAATGTAAGGGAAACTAGCAGAACTTAATCTTGAGAGTGAATATACAATTCATAACTGTGACAAAAGATGCTAACCTTACAGTGAATCATGTTTATATTGATGCAGCATTTACACTGAAGCTATAAAAGAATGCTGCACAAGCAATATCCTCTTGCAGCTGGTGCTTGCGAACGGTATAGTCAAAGATCTTTTTTTCCCTAAAGATATGATAATGAACGCAAATTTTTGAATCACCAACATTTCTCTCGCATAACTTTTCTAAACTCCAAAGAAGATGCTATAAAAATAATGCTCAGAAAGTTACTGGATTTTCAATGAAAATTATAAACATTAATTTCCAACACAGACCAGTTCCTATCACAATGAAGACTGAAGGCCAATAGTAAGTATTTACAACTCCCTGAATGTCCTATTTTCTCATAACTTTCTTCCCTTTATCTGCTCAGTTCCTTTCTACTTGAACTAGTGTGATGCTGCGAGAGAGATTCTAAGGAATAAGGATGCCATACGATGTCTTATGTGATATAAAAATACTTAGAGTGATTTACTTAAGTAACGTATATGAGTTTAAAAGTTTCTGTAAAGATTTAAACCACAATTATATAAATATCTGTACTTGTGATTATTCAGATCACAGTATCATTTATGGTATTATAAATAATGTTCAAAATTTATTCGATGGGATATTTTCAAATGTTTGTAACTATAAACTGAGTAACAGAGTAAAGCACAGATCTTTCAAAAACACTCTAAAAGCTAGATTTTTAGTTAAAAAGAAAAACACTTTTTATCAGTAAAAGAGTATCTGAAAATCTAAAAGCAGCTGAAATACCTTTCTTGTGCAAAAGGAACTCAGATAATTCAAAATAACCATCCTGATTTTCTCAAAAGTTTTCATGTTACTTTTGTAACATTAGAAATTTCAAATGATTATTTTCAGAGATTGAAAGCAATTAAGATAGGGTGACTGTATAAACTAACACTGCTGTTACTAAGATTCTCCAGAAAGATATCTCCTTCCTAAAATTAAATACACAATGTAGTGATTTGTCACACTGTAAATATTAAGTGTAGAAAAGGGGGAAATACTGTACCCATAATATAGATAAGGGGAGGAACCAGTGCTCCACCCCATCCCAGTTGAAGAAAGGTTATCCTATATGAAATAGAAATATATAGCTTGTTATTAGTCATGAATCTGTAATGACAGGCACTTGATGTTATGTTTTATAACGAATCATATGAGAAATTGTTGTTTTCCTACTAATGAAGTTTGGAGAACTCTTGAAAATGTCTCGTTATCGCTTTCCTCGTAAGGGAATCAAAGGAATCTGTTGAATTTTAGAGGATATTTAAGACATCAAATACTCTAATTTAGTTTTACATGTTATGAAATTGGACTGGAAATTTGAAATACAGTAAGTGTTTAAAGCCATCAGCCAGAAATATGCATAAGGCATGCAAAACTGAAAGTGCAAGTGGTTTTCAGATTGTTTGCTGCCTTCTACTATTTCTCTAATAAATAAATCAAGCACGGCATGACATGCTTTATTTTGTGAAATTACACACAAATGCATGCGTTATTGTCACTTAATTCTCTAATTCAGCAAAGCAATGTATATTCAGTATTCTACATTTACAAGTAGCATACCAATTCAGAACTAGCGCAAAAGCATTATGTTGCAAGTACTAAAAAGCTAAACAAAAAGCAATGGCTATATTCAAATCTCAGTTTGCAGATAGTTCTGCTCAGTACATACATTAATTGAGATAAGAATATAAACCCTATGATAGATATTTGAATTAAATGAAAGCAATTCTTTACTTTGCCTTCCAGCATCTGAGTGGAGTTGGTTTTGAGATTCATTATAGAAAGTACTAAAATTTCTCAGAATGCAGTATATTAGCAGATATTTTAAATGCCCTTAGCATGGCAAAATTCACTTAGAGCAAGCACAAGCTATGAACCACTTATATCTGTTTTGGTACAAATGATTCATACATCCTATGTTGGTTCCATGAAGAGGATTTGTTTAACCCACTCTTTAAACAATGTATTTGCAAAATTAACTTGTAACTGTGGACTATATAATGATTTAAAAAGTGAAGTATGTTTCATATTTAGAGACAACAGTTACTAGTATTTACTGATTATGTAAGAAGCTGTATTCTTTTAATTTACCAGAATTGTAAAATTATTTAAGAAAAAGAAAGTGTCTGATTCAAAACTTCTGTATACTGTCATTTCTTAATAAAATCATGAAACTGCATCAATTTAAAGTTCCTGAGAAATTACCCTCTTATTTTCCAAAATGATACAGAGCATCTTACATATAGGCGATTTTTTGGAATACATTTGATCGCTTATGTTTTCAAGACAAAATCTTCAGAGTTTTGAACATGGGGCAAAAATCATAAAATTATGAATACATTTTGAATAAAAAAAACCTCAGCTTGTTTTGCCACAGGTCAATGTAGGTATAAGCAATATAAGTAAGCAAAGAGGTTGGTTTATTTTCACTTCCTTCTGGCAGATAAAAGAATCTTTTTTATGGACTTTTATGAAATGAACTAAGTTGCTGGAGGACTGTAACTTGATATGGCAATAGTCTTATCATGAGTTGGTCAATTATTTATTACCATTTGTTATCTGAACCTTTTTACTGTTTGAGAGTCATTCATAAACTAATACTAATCTCTCTGAATACACTGTTACTGTAAATGTTTGCCAAGTGCTGTGGAAAAATGATCTTCAGAATTGCATGTAATTCACAGTGAGGATAAGATCTATCCAGTTGACCAGATTTGTTAAGTGACTTAGCTCAGGTACTTCACTGATTATCATTAACTTTTTAGGACAGAGCTGTAACAACCCTTTTTGCCTTTTCCGGCTTGTCTGTGATTCTGGTGTGATGTGCTGCTCATGAATTACTCATGTTGCATAGGTGAGCTTCTGCTGTATGACTGGGCATTTGGCATAGTTTTGTAGTTTTTCAGAGAGAAAAACTTTTTATAAAGGAAAGCAATAAACAGATCTCAGATAACAGATACCTTTCTTTGAACATGAATATCCTGATTCTTTTTAAGTAGAAAGATTTACTAAGGAAATCATGTGAGGATACAGAGAGTTGAATTAAACATTTAGCAATCAGTTTCAACATTATCTTTCTAGTTTCATTAGGTAACTGACATTATCTTCTCTTATCTTTCTGCTTTTTCCAACATCATCTAAAGAGGTGTATTGCTTGTCCCTGTGTAATTTTTATATTAGTCTCACAGTCTTCCTGCAGCTGATCCAGGAAGTTATTAGAAGTAAAACTGACAGCAATTTCCCAAACATCTGTCTGTACAAAAAACACATTTATCTGAATGTTCACAAACAGTAAGTACAAAAATAAAGAGAAAAGGGGTAAATCAAATAGTCATTCTAAACTTAAATGAAAGCTCATATGCTCTGTAGTATTTGACCAGCTCTTACCCTGCTGAATTATCATTTCATCAATTTCAAATGATGAGAAAAGTGTTAAAAGTCAAACTGTTAGATGAAACTGAATTTAATTAATCTAGTAATCATCTTTAGCAATATTTTTTCTGATGCACTCTGAAGGAGAGATATGCAACCTGATGGATACAATTTAAGGAACTGAATTCTAAGAATCTGAATTTGATTTCATTAAGCTGGTATTTATATCTCAGAACTGTTCAGACACTATATTGTAGACAATTTCATTAGATTATACATGACTTTTGAAATTCATTAGCACACTGTTTCCTCTCATGTTTCCATGAAGTAGAAAAAAGCATTCTCTAAAACATAGTTCAATAACATGCATACAGAGTTAGTTTGTATTCAGTGGCTTTAGGGAACAGAAGGCACAGACAAATGAAAAAACAGTTAAAATGCTTTCATGTGTGAAATGTAAGTAAGCAGGGCTCTAAGCTACTCAGAATAAGTATGAATAACCTTATATACTTTGTATTAAATATTGAATAATTGGAGTTTTGTTGAAGTAAGAATCCACTTACTTTACAAACGAGTAATTTCATAGAGAAATCAAATCATTTGATTTATTTTTATTTTTAAAGTCAGCCAAACTCAGAAATAGATTTAAACCACTAGCTAGTATGACTATATCTCTGGTGTGATCTAGTAAAATTCAGCTGGCTGGGATAGACAAAGTTAATTTATCAAATATAAGGAAAAATGGAAGATTTGAAGAAGTAACAGAAAATACATTTATTAATTAATGCTAATTTAGATTCCTGCATAAGTATTGCGATCAGTAAAAAATTAAAACCCTGTTACATTTTATTCATTATTAAGAATGTGTTAAAAGAGTTCATAGTTGGTAATTTCAAAGCCTTAAATGAAAAACTCCTGAGATTGGCTAGAAAGTAAAGTAACTTTGAAGAACACAACTTTTATGTGATATTACTGCATATAGATTTAGGTGAACCGATGAAGCTTTTTGCTTATCTGTTAGTAAAAGGTATGCAATAGATAAAGAGATAGTGCAGCCTTTCTGCATGGATTTGTCATTCCTTATTCTGCATGCATGATTCTTTGTATGCATGCATAATTCCAGATTCTTTCATGTTGTCTTACCCTCATGCCTTCAAATCGTGACAAAGCTCTTAGAGGTCTCAAAGCTCTTAGTGTCCTAAGGGATTTAATGGCACCAAGCTCAGAGTAACCCAATGCATTTGCTGTTAAGCTAACCAAAGAGACCTATATGAAAACAGGAAAGTAAAAATTACTATATTGTACATACTACTTCACATACCATAAATGTGAGATACAAACTTCTTTAGCAGAATCTAATTTTGCACCACTTTCTTCAAGAACAGGAAATCTCTTCAATAAAAAAGAAGTAATAAGAAAAAAGAGTAGGATAGGTAAATAAATAAATGAACAGGAATGCCATAAGTTAACAGATAAATAATATCTGGAAACATTAATACTTTGCAATTTTATTTTGCTGGTGATTTGAGGACATTTTAGACCCTCAAAAGCAAATGAAATTAATCTTTTCTTTTTATTGATTTAGGTGCTGAACTTACTTTTTCTCTATTTTTAATTGTATTTTTAATGTTGAATCTCATATATATTTAATGTATAACATACACAAATTACAAAGGTTGTCAACACCAGTCATAAAACAAAGCTCAATTTTATTTGATTAGCCCTTATATGCTGGGAACACAGTCAAAGTCCCTTGGATTTTTAGTAATTCTTTGGTTCATTAACCGCTTAAGAAGTAAGACCATTTACCATTACCATGTCCATTCTTAAGTCATTCAAATCAGGACAAAATTAATTATAATTTTAAATTTGAATTTGTTTAATATTTGTTTTCCTGTAAGTTTTACAAGACATTCTTATCTTAAAAAAATAAAGACAATAGTTTTGCTTTTGTAACTATGTAAAATAAAATATTCTAGTTTCAGACACAGAAGGTCACGGGTTGCAGAAACACCACGTATTTCTGTACATTAAGGGTTTGCTCAAAGAACTATACTTAGGACATTAACTTTTAAATTCTTTATCTATAATTGGACCAATACATCAAGAAATGGTATCCCACCATTCTCAGCACAGTAAAGTTATAACTATTGCTTGCTAGAAAGACCAATGAGCCTGATTTCAAACAAAGCTGTGCACATTGTAAGTTCAGTAACACCTATGGGACTCTAATACTGAGTAAGCCACACCACCAATTCTACAGCTTCATCTTCCGTTCCTTTAAAAAACTTCATTCAGCCACATGCTGAAATCTGTGGACATGATAGTCATTTCTTTCCCATGGAGGTCTTAATTCAGAGAAATGTCTGATCTGGTTCATCATGTTGCTGGATGTTGTTTAGACCACAGAGAGAGAGAAAGCGGATCTGAAGGAACTAGCAACCAGTAGCAGAAGAGGGGACAGCACAACCTCTCAGCTGCAGTGCTGGGTTATATACTCTTTCTAACTGCTTAGAGATCTACAGTGTTATAGCAGAACATCTTCCTGTCCTTCTTACTCTGTGATATAGGAAGACAGTGTTGCAAGTGTAAAGTAAAAGACAGTGAACTATGGAATTTTTACTATCGTCTACCTTGGTTTTTAAATTGAACAGTAAATTAGTTAGTATACATAGATATTATAATTGCAAATAAAGTAATATAAAGCAGATAAAATATAATAATAACACTGAGGAAATATGCTACATACATCCACAATCAGGAAGTCCAGCCAGCACCAGGCATTAGTAAAGTATGTTTGATAGCCATAGGCTACCCACTTTAGCAACATTTCCAGAATGAAGATGTAAGTGAAGACCTTGTCAGCGTATTCCAGCATGGTCTTGATAGTTTTGCGCTGTTCAATATATATGTCTTCAAATGCCTATAAGCAAGAACATTCAAAAATATTTGTTATTCCATTTTGTTACTGCACATAGTTTAGGTTGTGGGCACTTGCAACAGAAAAAAAAAAATTAAGGTCTTTCTTCAAGAAAACACATGGTAGTATGGGTTTTATCTCATGTTTCCTTTTCTGCTAACTCAGCTTGTATCGCTCTTTTTCCCTATGGAGTTGTATTCTTCAGCTCACAGCAGGAAGAAGCAGCAACCCAGCCACAGCTTCATTAGTCACTGATCTTTTTATTGCTGAATAACAGGTTGTTTATGCTACTCAGTTTTGGTGGTTAGAGCATGGTGCTGCTAATGCCAAGGTCATGGGTTCAGTCCCCATACAGGGCTATGCTGAGGGTTGGACTAGATATCTCCAGAGGTCCCTTCCAACCTTACCATTCTATGATTCTATGATTCTGCAAAGTGATATGCCTGAACTGAATTCTAGTGAAATTGGCTGGTTTGTATTCAGGCAGATCAAGTTTTTAAATTAAGGGCCATGGCTGTAAAATTTTCATGACAAAAACAATGACAATATAGTTTCTATTTTTAAGTCCTGCTGTTTTTTGAAAACTGTAGGTAATAAATCATAAAGCAAGTTCTTTCTTTACTAAGAAATATATTTCTTTTACCTACCTGTGTAGGTAAATATAATACCAGGGTATTTCTCACATTATAGGAGATGATACCTAAAATTACTGATTAACTTTTTGACAGCATTTTATGTTTTCATTGAGATATCATTTAATATCATTTAGACAGTATTGTGTGTTTTCATTTTTAGATATTTGAAAAAGAAGCTATTCAAATATACAACTTATGCTTTTCAGAAATTATTCCCATCCTTCAAGAAATTTTCTTTAGTTATTTTTATATGAAGAAAAAAGTTGGTTTTATTGGAAAGGACTGGAATCATTTGCTGGCTTTGCAAACATTCAGATATTTATAAATACTAACATTCATTTTTACCCAGTCTGCTTTTGAATCATTTCACACCTGTAAGTTCAAATGATTTGTATTTGTTCATCAATTATCAAATTAGTATCTGTGTCAGTAATTTTGGATACTTGAAACAGGTACTATTGTACCTGAGACTCCCATAATCACTAACAACTTCATCGTACAAAAATGGGAACTACTAGTGGATACCATTCCCATTTTATAGCTTAGATTGTCCCAGAGGCTAAGTTAACAATGCCCTTGGCAGCAAAGGTATGTCTGCTCTCTGACCCAATGCTCCTAGATCTGGGTTTCGCAGGCACATGGTGTTCAGTAGAAGCTGTTGATTTGACATGTCAATATTAGACCAAACAGAAGCTGAATAGTTATAGATTAGTAAAGATTTAGTTATAGATTTAACCAAAACTAACTCTGGGTATATTCATAAATTGCTAACCATTAACAGTATTTTAAAGTTTTGGATGGAGTCTAAGTAAAGTTTCTAATACACTTTTACAAAGCACTATTGTTTTATAATGTAGCAACCTAAAAGGGTACCTACTAAAGGGTAACCACATCTACCAGGGTATATACCAACTATACTACAGGTTATCTCAGGGTAAATAGTTTGCCTAAGAAACTTCTGCTCAGTATGTATCTAGGCTCAGCTTTATTTAACAATTCATTTCCGTTTTTGTATTTTTTGTAATTATTTGTATTTGTAAACTAATATATTATTGGCTTTCTTTCTTTTATTCTTATAGTTTAAAACTGAAGTTGGCTTCTCTTTATTCTGCCTTCACAATCTTGCTAAATTTACAGCATGATGTTTGGTTACTTTGCATTTGCAGAGATATCCCTTTAGTCTACTTGACTATGACTCGGTAGAGGCTGGATTAGAAGTATATATGGTAAGTTCTTATTGTTAGAAAGCAATAATCACAGAAACTTAGTTTTAATCTTTTTTGCTTTTCCAGCACATCACAACATTTCTAAGGCTGCATAACAGCTGCAGCTCTTGCAAGGCAGCATAAGCTGTCTGTACCCACACAATTACCTCCAAGGTGTTCTTTTTCTTGGGATACGGTTCTTTCCTGAGTTAGGCCAATAAACACTGATGAAATTAGAAGGGACATTTGTATAATAAAGTTAAATATGTTCTCTTCTTGTACTGCATGGTGCCACTTTCCCTGCTTCAGGCATATCACAATCTCTTTCAGGAATATAGTTAACCCTCTAATCAATTATATTTTTTTCTTTTTTTGAACGTATTGTTGAAAAGAGACTTTTTCTACCCTTTTTCAAAAGCATAACTAAAATTTAGCCCTCATCCTTTAAAGACATGAAATTATGGGTTTTTTAGTTTTTCAGGGTTTTTTTCCTAGTGGAGAAAACCAAGCTATAACAATATTTGAAAAGCAAACCTTTAAGTTTACTCATTAAATCATTATACTTTGTTCATATTTTACTCACCAGAGCACCACTACTCAGGAGAATCATAAAGACAATGAAAGTCTCAAACCAGTTGTGTTCAACAATCCTGAAGCAGGTTTTTCTAAGGTTCCACCACTGTTTTCCTCTCCCCTCTTCTACACTTACTTGACAGCACTTGAACCTTCGTACACAGCCTTTATAAAAAGATGTATATTGAGAAAACAAAAGTGAGAATTTTTGCTGAATTGCTTCACTTTTAATGATGTATTCTGTTAGTGATACAACCACTACTTTTCCACAAACAGTGCTATATAGTAAACCCATCAGATTTTACCTAAATGTCCTTTTTTTCAATGTAAGAAAATTAAGCACTGAGACGATTAGAATTTACAATTAAATGAAAGAATAAGAAAAATTATTTATTTATCAAGAACTAAACAAATGCTCAGTAAGATACACACAAAAAGATAAAGTTCATGCAATATGAAGGCAAATTACAAAATGTGAGATAAAAATATACTAGCAAATGTCATCCAAATTTAAAGTAGGTTTACATAGTAATATGCAAGAGTTATTCAGTTCTACTTTCTTCTTGTTTAGGATATTGGATTAGACAATTTTTGTATTTATAGTGTGAATAAGTTCTAAGCTCCCTTTCTGAGTTCTGAGCTTTTCAGTACCAGCTGACTTCTCTAACTTGTGCCCTTAATTTATTTAAGGTTTGCCTTTAACCTGCTAACTTGATTTTGCTTCTTCTTTAATTTATTTTTAGGTGGAAAATACTTACAATCAATAATGTTATTTTCTTTACCAAAGCCAAGTCTGTAGAAGTATTACTTCTTACTAGTGCAGCATAAATTTGTAAAGAAATCTTTCTGTTATCACATCCAGAAATAATTCATTCCCAGCACTGATGGTAGCAATTATTTTCCAAACTCTGTCTGGGCTAGTACTTCATACTGGTCTAGTATGAAGGTGCTTTTTCCATTTGTGTTTCTCTTTGCCTAGTATTATCACAGAGCCCCTCACTTCACCCACCCTGTTCCAGGACAACCCTAGAGTCTGTAGTCAGCTTTTCAGACTATCCCAGCATTATCTCTTTGATTAACATCCCATATGTGATACTGACCTAAACAGATTTATCAATGATATCCTTTTCTTATATTTTCACTTTTGACATATCTCATGTACAATGCTACCCGTCAAAGCCAACTATTTCTGTTTGTCTTGTATATACCTTTTAACTACTCAGTTCTAGTTGTGATTAGAGCATTTTAATCTCTATCATATCAGACTTATTATATCATATTGTTACATATCTGTATAAGTAATTGAGTTTTCATCAGTTTGGTCTACAGGCATCTTGGCACGTACCCAAACACTGCTGTTGTCTTTTACTGGCATAGCCAGTTTCTAGCAGGATCTGGCAGAATTTTCTGTTCTCAGCAAGAAGTTAGATTATTACCTACACTGATTATGATTTTTTTTTGAGTCAAGGCATCATCCAGCCTACCTGCATTTTCAGCATCTAAATTTCGATTATAGGTACTAAACCCAGCATGTATGCTTACATTACTGTTGTAAACTTAGTCCTCTTTCCCCACCTCCTTTCCACACATACACACACTCATGATGTTTCCCACAAGAAAATAAAGTAACTTAGCAAATAATGTTTAAGACCACATTCCTGCTGTATCAAGTTGTGTAAAATGTCCAAAGGATGGAAGCATGAAAGTCCAATGCATGGAAGCATGAGTGAGTCAACCAGATATGCCTGTTATTTTTCCCTCAAGTGGCACACAAAGCCTTTTCCTTCTCTTTTTGCCAATTTGTAGAAGGTTCATTTAGCATTTTGCACAAGACCATCCAGTTGCACTTTTTATTTACCAGTCAACAGCAATTTAAGTATCATATACTTTGCAAAGCACTGTGATGGCTATGAGGAGTGCTATAAAAAATGTGCTATTTTATTATCTAATTAGACTGTAACTCAGTTCGGGTAGTATAGTATTTGGTACTAAAACATAACTGAGTAATATATTTCTTGTCATTTTAGCAATGACAAATCTATGATAAACTATGTTTTCTTAATAGTTATCTAAAAGATCATATCATTATCAGTATTCATATTATAAATAATGCTCTAAAAGTACAGATCATAGTTTAAAGATTGTCACAAGAGCAAGTAACATGTAAATATTAATAGCTAATTTAAGTAGATTATTCATGTTATTCTATATTTCATGAATAAGTATTATTATTTTTGTTCCAAAAACCTTCTGTGAAGCAGGCCTCTGGCTCCTGGGCTTCTTCAGGTTCAACTTCTGGTTGCTCTTCTGCAGGAAGTCCAATGTCAACTGTACTGCCTTCAGATGAACTGGACAAATTTAGCTTCTGTAAAGAAAAAAAAAGTATCACAAATACACAATAAATATTTTTAAGGAAAACAGTACTTTTCAGAATAAATAATAAATAAATAATTCTGCTGATTTTTAATGTTTTAATATTCAATGTAAGTGAATAGCTGATAAACATACTTAAGTAAAATTTGTACATTTTCTTGTTTTCCTTCTGCACTGTATGGGACCTTTCAATAAGAAGTGCATCAGTGATAGATAACACTGCAAACAAAATGACATTTTTAAACTGAAAAGTATAAATGATGGTCTGAAGCCTGCCAAGGGTTATGACCACAGGTGGCAATAAGTAGTGATCTGACTGAACTGAATAGAACTAATAAAGCTAAATATACATACAGAAATTTGTAAAATCCACTGAAAAGTGGGCAAGAGCCTAATATAATAACATAAATGAGGTGGGAGCTCAGTGGAATGAGGGGGAAAAGCACTGATCAGCATAGGAAGCTATAATTTAGAGATCAGCTATGGATAGATTCAAATTGCTGAAATTCTAGCTCAGAAGGAAGTGGAAGCAGCTGACAATGAAGCTGAGATAGAATAATGAGAGCCCATAAAACATTATATTTTATAATTTTGTCAAGTTTTTAGTAACATGATACACATAAAGAATGGGAAGTGGAAGGTGCAAATCAAACTCAAAAACTTAATGCTTTTAGACTAATCCCCACCATAAAATTCTAAAACAATTGTAACATGCAGTTGTGACCTGGTTGCAATATAGGTTCAGCAAAGCCACGTTGCAGCGGACTCTTTAATAATTGTTTTTCTAGGCAAAGAAGTACTGTAGATCTAGTCTACATTAATTTGAGTAAAAGACTTGCAAGGCTGCCATATTTGAAATTATTAGGTCAAGCTACTTTCTCAGGTGAAGATCCAAAGCTTGCTCCTGGATTAATACTGGATTTTTATTAAGAACGCTAGAGGGCTTACGTACACGAAAGTGACAGCAGCACAGAATTCAGTTAGCCTAAAATTAAGTATTTGAATTACTATTAGCAATACAACAGTGGCAGGAGGAAGATGAGCTATCCCACCAAGAAATTTGATCACTACCAGAAAGTAAGCTGGCTAGTTTAAGGATAATCTCTTTTGTGATAATTTAAGGACTAATCTCAGGTTCTTCAAGTCAGGATATTCAATTTGTTAAATGTCTGGAAATCACTGAGAGTGTGGCTGTTTTACAAATATCATCATCAAATTGATATAAATTATTTTGTTAAAACAGTCATGGAGACAAAGTTGTTTAAAAGAAGTTACAAGCTCTCTCTCTCTCTATATATATATATTTTATCACAATTTTCAACAAGACTTTATATCTATTGCTTGCTTTGACATTTACTTAGCAACAGGAGATGGTCTAGTCTATTGATACAATTTTCAGTTTTAACCACTAAGTGGCTTTGAAAAATGTGGAAGAGTCTATGATCAAAAACTTCTTTTTTTGGACTCTCAGTCTAGAAGAGTTGACAATTTAAAAATCTAAAAGAATTCCAGAGTCTAAAACACATAAACTAACTCTATGCTTTGTAGTTTACCTCTGCTCTCAAAAAACATGGCATAAAGGGGGATTTTCAGGGTGGTAGAATCATAGAATCGGTAAGGTTGGAAGGGACCTCTGGAGATCATCTAGTCCAACCTCCCTGCTCAAGCAGGGGCACCTAGAGCATGGTAGTCAGGGTTGCATCCAGGCGGGCCTTGAAGATCTCCAGTGAAGGAGACTCCACAGCCTCTCTGGGCAACCTGTCCCAGTGCTCTCTCAATCTCACAGTGAATGATGTTTATCATTCGTAAAGGGATCTTTGTTACAGGAGGCAAAGGAAAGTGTTTCTGGGTAAATAACGATGTTGCTAAGATGCACTGCTCTGCTCTGCCAGTTATTGCAATGACTGAGAATCACAGATAATTCTTATCGATTCAGTCCCTCATTGCCTGGCATCCTATTTGCTCTTGGAACTACAGTAATTTTTAACCTCTCCTCATACTTTTGTTTATCTAGAATTAAGCTTTTCTTTATACACTTATTTTTGCCCATTACAAAACAGTTTCAAAATCACAAATGCTCTAGAACTGAATATGCTGGCTTCTGCTGAAAAAAAAAGAAAAATCTTCAGTACATCACACCAAAATATTTGCACAAAATATCTAAGTACCTCCTTGCTTTCTTCCAGATCTGATTCACTACTAAATTCCTCTGTATTTAAATTTTCGAAGTCAGATTCACCCACAGCAATGGGCACTGTCACGGTGAGGCTTGGGTTGTTTATGAACGACATGTAATCACTTTCGTCAATTATGTACTTTTCCACACTGCTGCCTGTGCCTATGCCACTAGTTGTTCCGTTCCCATCTTTAATAAAATCATGGTCCTTACTTATTTCCATATTTGTATGGTTAGAGATACAGCTATTTTTGTTGTTCAAATCTTCAAGTGGTTTGATTTCATCTAATGCTTTTTGTTTTTTAACAAAAGCCTTTTGGAGGAATTCACGTGCTTTTCTTTTCACATAATCTATGCCCTTCTGCATTCTTGCTACAGCAATCTGGAGATTGTTCATTTCATTATCATCATCCGTGACGGCAAGGTTGTCTGCACTAAATGAGCTCAACAGCAAGGCCAAAAATAGGTTCAGTACCTGCAGAAAGATAAAAAGGTACATTCTATAATTTATCACAATGAAGAATATTTATTTTATAAAAAATTGTCGTATTAGGTAACACCTGAGACTGAAGTCCCAATACATCACCAAAGCCAGACAAAAACATCCTCAGTATGTTTTGCTTTCCTACAAGAAATCTCAGGTTTCCATTTTGCCTTTGTTTTGCTTTGCAGGTCCTGTTCAGTACTGAAAAAAAAAAATCCTACAGCTGCTTTATATCTGTAAATGTGTCTTTAAATCCCCACAGTATACAAGTATTTTGGTGCAAAAGTTTATCATCTAAAAAGAGAGATAAACTTTGCTATTCAACATCATCAGAAAGCTTAATATATCCCATCACACAGCAGAAATTATACCATTATTTAGTTGACTAATTATGTGATAAATAATAAAAATACAGTAAATGGTTTATAAAGAGCTCATAAACTAAAATTATGTGAAGCACAAAATATTCGCAAACAGCCAAAAGACAAATTAAGAATGTGACTAAGTGCTCACTCCTATATTAAGTCTGTGGATTTTGACATTGCAAGGTGCAGAATACTTTGTTCCCAATTCAAAAAAGCTTTTATGTTTAACTTTAAGCATTGCTTCAAACTACCTGCTTAAGTGCTTTGTTGAAGCAGAGCCAGAACACTTAGTGCACTGAGCCCACTCTGTTGCCAAATCATTTTTTGTTAATATTTTGGCTACATACCACTAGGTTTCCAATCACCATGACCATCATGAAGACAGTAAGGCACATGGCTTGGCCTGCAACCTCCATGCAGTCCCACATCGTCTCTATCCATTCTCCACAGAGCACTCGGAATACGATCAAGAAAGAGTGGAAAAAATCTTGCATGTGCCAGCGTGGAAGTACACAGTCACTTGCAATTTTGCAGACACATTCCTTATAGTTTTTCCCAAACAGCTGCATCCCAACTACAGCAAAAATGAAGACAATGATGGCCAGCACCAGGGTCAAATTTCCTAAAGCTCCCACAGAGTTACCGATAATTTTTATCAGCATATTTAGAGTTGGCCAAGATTTTGCTAATTTGAAAACACGTAACTGGAAGAAAAAAAAAACCACTGTTAGGACAAACAGCAAGAAAGACACAGAAGAACTTTAATTTGTGGAAATGTATTACTGCAAAGTATGACCAGAGTATGACTGTTGAGATGGTATCCTCTTATCTAAAAGCATGATGACAGAAGTGCCAGTCACAAAATTTTGTGATGTTAGAGGTTGGTGTCCTCAAAGCATAATTTTTATTGAAAGTCAAATCTACTAGACATACTAAATGGAATTTAAAATCTAGGGTTCATCTCTTACAAAATATCTGGGCCTCCTGCTTCTCTCTGTTTATTTGCAGAGCAGATCTACCCCTGTGCTGTCATCCAGAGCAGCATACATCTAGTGGCTGTTCTTGTTTTCACATCATGGAATGTTTTAATGTATAAATGCAACAAATAAACTGGAAATAGGCCCAGGCACCCTTCGCTATCCATTTGCCTGGATCTCCACCAGTTCCCACTGAAGACAGTAGATACTGCAAGTAATAAGGACATATACTAGTGAAAGAGATTTCAGGATCAGTATCATGGCAAGCATCAAGCAAATTTTTATGGCAAGTAGACTATCATTAGTGTAATGAAGCCCCATTGAAAAAGTCAGTGCAATTGATGTGTATTTACCAGTCTGAATGATCGAAGAACTGAGAGTCCTTCCACATCTGCAAGACCAAGTTCAACCAAACTAAGGGTTACAATAAAGCCGTCAAAAATATTCCAGCCTTCCTGGAAATAATAATAAGGGTCCATTGCAATTATCTTGAGAAACATTTCTGCTGTGAAGATCCCAGTGAAGACCTGAATTCAAAATGCAGTTTGTTATTTCTGTGTGAAATGTAACATTAAAAGTTTAGCTGTTGTTTAGTTTTTATATTCAAGCAACATAACTGCAATAAGTGTCCTCCAAAATTGATACTTAAAAATAGTTGTGTACTGTAGTGATTTATTATACTTACCTTCTCTTAGCAAGTGCCATACACACTAAGTAATTTTTTTCCAGATGTTTAAATTTTAGACTAAACACATTACATAAACTTCTGCTTTATAATATTTATAATCCAATTTTAACTCTCAGGATATGGACTTTCTCATTAACTGTACAAACAATGTCTCAAATTTGATTTTCACAACATAAAACAGAGTGCTTTCCAAGAAATTAAATGGTATGACATCATTCTTTGTATACTAACATTCTACAGAAGCATTAATGAGGCCAAATCTAAGACTCCTGAGTGTCAGCTCCTTTTCTGGTATGAACAATCATAATTCCATTCAGTTCTATAGGGAAGGTTATTTATACCAGCTGAAGCTCAGTCGAGCTACAATAATTTGCAAAAGCTGAGGAACTTCCATATGGGTGTTTCCACTAACTGCAGTGAACACTGGATCACTAACTTTAAGGTCAGGAAGGAGATAGCATTTAATAATGTGTTTTGAAAGTGGTAGTACTCATAACACTTTCTTACCAGGGGACACAGTATAGTTTAATGGGATACAATATACTTAAATCACATTTAAGAGCCAACAAAATAGTGACCCTGAGTAGCTTTGAGAAAAAGCTCTTCAAGTCCTAAGAGTATTAGACGTTGCCACAGGATAGGAAAGTACTAATGCATTTTTCAGTTTTGATAACCCATTTTCAAGTAAGCTGAACAGAAAGTGGGACAGGTAACAAGAATAATCTAACTGAGATAATCAGAAGATAAACCAGAATAGTCCTACTTGCTCAGCCTCTATGCTCAAGGTAGATTTTACTGCTGTTTTTAGATACATCACAGATAAGAACACTGGAGAGGGAAAAAAATTTTTTGTTTTTATTGTGTTAAGTTACAGATTTGGAGTAAGATGCAGGAATGAAGAAATACAGTCTGAAAGTGAGAATAGCTTCCTAAGCATAAGAGGAGTGAGATCTTAGAGGAGCTCTGGAGTGGAACTACTGGCATGTGAAAACCCCGAGAGCTTTCCCACTGCAGATTAAGAAATTTATGAAGGAATTTATGTCTGGGAATTTAAGACTGGAAGACAGCTGAGATTATAGCTAGTTCTCTTCCACCCTCTTTACAGTCTAATGTTCCCATGTTATTCACCAAGGTTTAGATGGCATTTTTTTTTGGTTGGAAAACAAAACTATAAAATACTACAAAAGAAGATTTTAAAATTTACTAGGAAGGACATATTCAGAGGTTCACTTATTTTAAATTTATGGAAAGAGGTTATGCATTTATCTATTAGTTCTCCATAGTAAGTCTGGTATTTATTTACATGATCTTAAACATTTTTTCTCATTACAAAACTATGTGTATTAAAAATCTCATTATAAGAAGTCAATTCTTAAAATAAGAGACAAAGTAGGACTGCAGCTGCAAATACTTCTACATGATCAAACCTGTCAGTTCAAAAGCTTCAGAGCTACAGCAAATTAACTGCTGAATTCTTTAATAATTTATCTTTTTGAAGTAGAGTGAGAAAATAGAGTTGACAATATGAGGAAAAGATATCTTACTAATTTTATGATACTAAAATATATACAAACTCCAAGAGAAGAAGTACTGCAGGATATTTCTTTAGTTTTACATATAGCATACAGAGGAAATGATCAACATATCCCCATAAAAAGTCATTTACAGAAGAAAATACTAGAATGCTTTTAAATAGCTTTAAGCTATTGCAAACCTTTGCTCAGGAAACAGAGCAACAAGAGGAATGCAATTAAAAACACATTCATAATTTACACCTTTGTAATGTACTGATTGAAAAAGCACCACTACATTTATTTTCACAGTCTCCTTTGCATAGAAGTAATGCATTGCCTGGTTTAGTAGTTAGATAAATAAACTTTTATTTAAGACGGATTTAATGTAGCATTGGTGCCATTTTTTAAATATTTAATTTGGTTTAGTAGAGCATTGGCATATATTGATTTTATAGAATCCTAATTTATATGAGCCAGGGCTGAAGGTGAAATTTCCAGGAATGTTCTGGCAGAGATATTTCTGGAGAGCAATGCATTCACTTTTTAAAGGGGTGGTCGAAAGTTGTTAAAACTCCGCTTTCACTTACTTCAGATATAGTTCCTTCAAAATTGTAAACATAGAAAAGTAAAAATATGTCACCTGACAACAAATAGACTTACCAGATTTCCGACTGAAAGAACATTATTGAATTCAGCAGTCATCGGATAATGCTCCATGGCCATAAAGAGTGTGTTTAAGACAATGCAAATAGTAATGGCGAGATCGACAAATGGATCCATCACTACTAAGTTGACAATATGCTTTACTTTTAACCAATGTGGACTGCAGTCCCAGATCAAGAAAATATTTGCAAATTTATACCAGCACGGTGGGCATTTCTGTCTTGATTCTTCAAGTTCTAGGGGAAAAACATGTCAGGTGAGTATATGATTGCCCTAACCTTTCTCAGACCTATATGGGTTATATCAGTCAAATTGTCAATCTGCACTGGTACCCATTAATCTTCTATAAGCATGCCCCTTATAACACTTACAGAGCTTTTCTATAAACCCTTTAAAAATATTTATCAGATATATTTAATTTTTTCAAAGCTTATATGCCAAACACAATTTCTTTGTATTCCAATCACTATTCTAGTCAGTAGCAATTTATGTTTTGATTTGTACTTTGTATTTTACTATTCCCTGATTAAACTTCAGTCTGTTTCTCCAACTTGCTGTTCCATTATGTAAATATTTTTATTTTGAAATTTGTGGAGTTTAGATATGAATTTTCAATATATTTTTAACTCCTATTTCAAGAAAAAATATTTTTATCAGCTAGAATAGAACTTCTTTATAGAGTAACTGAATAAATATAACTGCTAAAAATGTATTTTAAGAATGATTGCATATATTTGAAAACTGTTTTATACAAGCTCAAATTTTGTGTCCAACAATATGGTTTTTTAATTAATATGTATAAGTTTCTATTCAATTCTGATCCTTGAATGTAACTCTCTAGTTCTAATGTGCGCATGAGATAGATGATAGCAAAATAGCGAGATACAAATGCTTACTTACTTAATATATAGCAAATACAGCAATGAATATGAAGTTTTGGGTTTACTGATAAATATTTGCTGTTTATGGGATGATATCAATTATCTATTTTAAGTCAGTTTTTAAGTTTCAACTCAAATTTACAGAAGTTCATTGAAAAAACATGGTACACACCTTCCACAGTGTTTGTGAGTATGCTAGCGATACTCATTGCTCTTTCTCTTAAAGCTGGATCTTCTAGAAAGTCCATAGAAACATGAAAAGAGTTTGATATTCTCTTTCTCATTTCTGTTTCTGTTGTGGTGCCCTACACAGAGAACAGTAACAGACGAGACCATGTTTGAGTAATGAGAGAAGCAAGTAATATATAGAACCCTGTTAGTAACGTCTTAGCTTGGATACGTGCTTCGTGCACTGCGATTTTTATTTATTGTGTCAGACTTTTCTTACTTTTTAACATCTTTAAAATAAATTTAAAAAGATATATCCTCATATATGTTGTAAGGGAAATAGTCCCCTGCTGGAATTTCTCTTCAAGACTTAGAGTGTGATATTGCTTAATTTTTGCATTTCTTTCCTTCAATCATCAGATTAACCAATGAAAGATGACTTAAACAAATGGAAAGTGACGGAGTCCAAAGTAGGGTATACAGTATTTGCAAACTGACTTTTTCTTTTTCTGCTGAGAAAACAGCTTGTTTTTTATATCATTGACAATCTTTTCCTCCAGGCACACTGTAACAAATAAGAAAAGTATGACTTCATCATGCTTCCTCATGCTAGTATTTTTTTTAAAGTAATGTAAGTAGACAACTTTTAACTATGCCAAGAAATTTGTTTTCAGGACATTCTCTCCTACCTGCATATACAATGACAGCAATATGTGCTGCACAAATGCTCACAAAGACATTTGTATTTTTGGAAGTGTGTATATAAATGCAGTCTTCCAATGAGCTATTTGTTGTCTACACTACAGAACTACATCAGCAAAGGATGAAAAATAAGTAGGAATGAGAAATGAATGGTAAAAATGAACTCACAACTTTATTCCATTTTCATGGGGCTGATATAGAAGAATGTTATCAAAATTATCTGATACTGCTAATTTTGATAAACTGGTATCAGCAGTGTTATATTGATTGCAGTTATTCAATAACATTTTTGTATACTGTTTTCAATTGTGTAGTAACTTTGATTTTGCAGACCATAGCCAGATAGATCTTTATAGCAACAAAAGTAAAGTGTAGCATATTTTTGTGAGTGTATAAGTAAATTAATATTTTACTGTTTGGAAACTGTAATTTGTATTTGTTAGTTTTGAGAATGTTTGTAAATAAATGCTTAGATTGCAAACCTATGTTATTTGTGTTATTTATTTAAGATTTTACAAGATGCAGGAGCATTCACAGCTTGGCCAACCAGGAATCATTCCCAAGGACTCCATTCTGGAGAAAACACTGGCTGGTGCAGCGAGAAAAGGCCACGATGCCTAAACTATTTAAAACTTCCTTACATTGTCATCAGTAGCTGGTTTATCTATTATCACCTCTGGCAGAAGCTGTCCAACAGGCGATGTAGGAGCAGATGGTCCACCAACCAGAGAAACCACTCCATTGCAGTCCACAGTGCTGTGCATCTTCCCATTCACTGGAAACACCGCCAGCATCCTCGATGACCTGCTGGCCTGACTAATGTTACTGTTGCGCCGTTCGCCATGTCTGCGTGGCACAAAGAGAGAATCTCTCCTGCTGTCATTGTCTTCAAAAGTGCTGTGCTCATCATCAGCAAAGTCATTTTCAGAGCCTATGTCCTTTGCTCGACCTCTGAAGCTGAAAAGACTTGTTCTGCTGTTGCGCCTCGGAGAAAACAGGGAGCCACGAATACTCAGCAAGGACTGCAGCAAACAAAATTTGTAATTATTAGCTGAAAACTTCAAACTTAGCATTGTTACTCAGATGAGATAGATTTTTTTCACGTATGAGTGAAACCATTATTTCTAGAAGCTAAATGTTGCTGTGAGATTTTTGTAGGTATTTCATTATATTTATATTTTACAGATAGAAATATCACTATTCATGGATCCTTAAGACAAAAACAATTTTGAGCACTCCCTGCTCCTAAAGTCAGCTGGAGTTGCTGAGTAGTTGCACAATACCCACTAAGCAAAAACGTGAATCTAAACATGCACATAAGTTTCATATATATATAGCATCCTTCACATACTGAGCCAACTTACAAACATTACTGAAGCAAGAAGAAAATGTGAGGATATCGTTATGGAAAAATACATTTTTAAAAGAATATAGATAATACACAATCACTCTAAGAAATCCCCCAAATCAATTGAAGAATATTTTAATAAGATTTTAAAATAATTCTACTACAGGAATGGAATTATGAGGTTACATTTCAGTCTTTGTGCTTTTTTACAAGATGGCCTAGCAGCTACAGCACTTTCTCTCCAGCACCGACAACAATAAATGAGCTTAACTGAAATCTCAGTCTTCCCCTTCTGTAGGCAGTAGGGTCATATTACTGTACCAGGAAGACTGAAGCAGTTTCGTAACAGCCTATGATGCTTTAAATGTGTGCTTCCACTAAAAATAATGCAATACCTGATGTGGAGAAGAGTATTTCTTTTCATATGTCAGTCTATTCCCTTCAATAGAGAATCGGAAACCTTTCCTTCTGATGCTGTCTTCTGATTCAGACTTGTGAAATTCATCTTCGTCTTTTTCCTCTCCTCCAGACTGTTCTTTCTGTTTTCTTTTCTTCCTTCTATTTCTCCTCTCTTTTGCACTTTTAGAGCTCAGTTTTGATGCCTCTGAAGAACTTTCTGAGAGTCCGCCGGCTCCTTCCCCCACGCTGGGCTCTCTGGACTCTGCAGATGCTGTTACTGCCGCTGCTGCCTCTGCTGCTGCCTGCCATGTTGCAGAATGCGTTTGTGTCACTGAGCAAGCCACGGCATCAGGGATTTTTTAGTTTTACTTATGTTTTTTAGTATGTATTTACTTACTAATGTTTAGTCCAAAACCTCTGGACCTTAAGACTTTCCATAGGGAATCCTCTCCCTAGTTTCTTCTCTTTTTTAATACTTAATTGATTAAATACGTGCATGTTTTGGTCATAACCTTATTCTACCTTTCGTATCATATTTTTGTTCTCAGACTGCAAGCATTTCAGATCATGGATAAGTAGTTTTTGAATGCGGAATCGTATTACTGGTACTAGACTAGAAAAAAACCACCATGAATAATGTATTCAGAGTTTTGAATATTCTTCTTGCTTACACCTGGATTATTCATAGTAATGCCTGGATTGCTCTGCAGCAATGTCCTTGAAAGACCAACAGGTGGGTTTACAACTCAAATTTCAAAAAGCATGCTAAATCTAAGGAGGCTGACTATCTCTAGAAAAGTTACTTCCATACGCTTTTGCATTACTATAGCATAAGTTATACCTGAGCTGCTTCTTGTTGCTTTTTCAGTTGTTCCAACATCTGTTGAAATTCTGCCTCTTTCTGCTCTGCTTCTTCCAAAGTTGCTTGATTCTGTTCTTCATAGGCCATGGCAACCACAGCCAGGATCAAGTTGATCAGATAGAAAGAGCCCAGAAAAATTACCAGAACAAAAAATATCATGTACGTTTTCCCAGCAGCACGTAGAGTCTGGAAGTAACAATACATTTTGAACAAGAATAGGTTAATAAAAGTTCCGTTTTCCAGATACCGAAAATTAAGATGACCAAAGATCTTAGTCTTAGGCCTCTTGCGTTATTGGTATAAACTGATTTAACCTACTTGCCATAAAAATTTCTCACCAATTGATAAAGGTTTTCCCAGAAGTCTTGAGTCATCAAGCGAAACAGTGACAGGAAAGCCCAGCTGAAGGTGTCAAAACTTGTGTAGCCATAATTGGGGTTTCTACCAGCTTTCACACATGTGTATCCTTCTGGGCACTGCCTACAAAAATAAATTGATTGTTACCTTATATCCTTATATAGTTATTTTAATATTATCTTCTGGAAGGTCTAGGAGAAGATTAGGATTAAAAAGTGGATTTTTCTTTAGTTAACTAATCAGACTGTAAATAATAATAATTGTGATGTTTCGTAGAAAATTATTCTAAAGAACATCCCAAAATTATGCAGGAAGGGCACATAAAATAATTAGCATCAAGTTTTTTCTCAGCTTCTAAAATATAATGTTCCAGTAATTTATTTAATTATTTATGTTCTAATTTATGTCAAGTTCTGTGTTTTCTACCTGTTTGTTCCCGAATCTGTTAATATTCATATAAGTGGCTGGAACTGCAAAATAATGTGTTTTCCAACTGCTGTTTCTCTTACTTCTCATCCAGGCAGGAGCTACACTAACACTAAATTCCTGAGTTGGCCACACAAAGACTACGTTTATATGACCACTCCACTGACCAGGAACTCAAAGCCACAGTCCAGTGAAAAATCCTAGTAACACGAACGTGATCAGTCACTCAAAATATTTAAAAAGTCAAACTGTATGTCTTAAGATGGTGACTCTAATTTCTACATTGTGCAATAACACAGTGAAATTTGTTCTTACCCAGCATCAGAACTGTTTCCACAGAGCAGAGCATCATTTTGCCCTTCCAGAAAATAAAAATGACCTGTTTAGAAAAGAATAAACAAAACTTTGAATATTACAGTTCTATTTTTGCTAAAGCTCTGTGAAATAACTAGCGCTGACCTAAAAGTATTAAGGCGATTTCATGATGCAATTTTAAACAGGCAGTATTATTTTTCAGCAAGACCAAAACGTCAGAATAAATGACAATAGGAATTGCAATAATTGCTCTCTGTAACTTTCACTGTTTATATGGCAAAAATGTACTAAAACCCCTCTCAAATATTGCTGGATCTAGACGAAGTGCACCATTTTCCTTTTAGACTAATCACTGAACTAAATCATGTTCTGTGCAATTTTATTTTGCTGTTACTTACTTCAGTACTGCTGCAGGTATCCGCTGTGTTGGGACGGAGGCACACCAGGAGGACATTAGGCACCCCGTAAGGGTTTAGTTAGACTTCTGGCCCTGCAGTGTACCTAACTGGCTGCAAAAACCAGCATGCCAAGTAACATTTAGGCCTAAGTGTCAGCTGGTTCTCAAGTAAATATGCAAGATCTAAATGCCTTCAATAAGAACGATGTAGCGGTAGATGAAGTATCAAGTTCTGCAATGTAGGTAAAGTAAGATAAGTAGAAATACTTTAACAGTTCTTGAAGTTCCTGCAACTGAAGGAGAGCTCCATGACTCCTAACTCAGCTTTTAGGGAAGGTTAAAGGACAGATGTCAGATTCCAGTGTCTTTGACTTGTCCATAGGAAATATCCTGACACAGATTTCCTCACGTTTCTTAAAGCATTTGCACATACAACATTTCAGTGAAATGATTTCTCCCCATGTGATACACACAGAAACCGAGGGAATCTTTTAGGAATCTTCTGTGAAGCCTAGATGGTCGGACGTCAATAAAGGAATTGAATGAAAAAATTAATGAAAAAACCCACAAGATGTAGTGAAGGAATTAAATATTTCTCAAATGACTAACACAATGAACTATACTAAATTATGCTATATTCTATCTTCACATCAGATCATGCGTCATATGAAGCGCCTGGAGTAACTGTTGGTCACACTGTCTTTTGTAGACATGGTTTATTTAATAACTGAAAGCTCAGAAATACTCACGACAAAATCTTGGCTCTGAGCACACACATTTCATGTGCACCCCAAAGAAAGACACAGAGAGAAGAGGCTTGAAAGATGTTTAAAATTAAAATAGGAATAATCTAAAGAGACAGAAAAACTGTAAAAGGGATCAGCGATGCTAAAAATGAATAAATGTATAAAAATGATAGTCTTAACACATTGCTGCAGTTAATCTAGAAGCTGATACTATAAGATGTTAAGCAGCTTCCGTCCTCTCCTAGGTTGGATAAATGTAATTTGTGCTATAAGTAATATGGATAAAAAACTCAGTAATTCAACATCAGGTGCCTATTTAAGGCACTATTTCTTAATTAACAGAAGTTGAAGGTATGCAGCATTGGTAAATTTTCAGCAATGTGGTAAAATGTTCAGGAACTTTGAAAGAATGAGTTGATTTTCACTTCCCAAAGCTGAAGCTATTTGACATAAGAGGAAGGATGAATTAATCCTAGATATGTCTTCTCTATCTAAAAAAGACTTAAAATTGATTTATTTCATAGATTGTATATAATGCCATCCTAGCTAAATGAGCATCCTGAAAATGAAATATTGTTTAGCATAAACTATCATCATAGAATTTTTAATATTACTCTTCCAAGGTGACATTTAACATGCACAAACAGTTTCAGTGTTTTACAAATATTTTAAAATATTAAGTGCTTAGAATTATTGCTTTGTCCTCACTGCGCTGCCCAGGCCAAGGTACGGCTCACAACTGACTGGCAGGATCTCACCTATTTGCAAAGCAGTACAGTCCGTATCCTAACACGTTTCTGCCAGCATGCACTACCTCTTATTCACATAAAACTTTCAACGTGAGTAGGGAAGAGAGTCACTCTAGCTAAAAGTGCAACAAGGTTGCACCATATTTTCTCACACAGTAGAAAAGGGTGATTAATATTCCCTGGTCCTTCTTGTATAGCTTTCCACTTCTGAAGTGAGGCTCACATCCCTCCAGAAATTATGAAATCATTGATCATTTCTGGAGACAAAACTTAGGTAAATTCCACCTAATTGTCCCATAGCTAACCATCTGATAATCTCTATAGTAATCTTGTATTTAAAGGACAGCTCAGATAGTTTAAACAGCAGTGACATTGCCATGTCTTTTCTTATAAAAATAAAAAGTGATTGTAAGTAAAAAGTTGTGGGTCTTAAGATTTACTTTGACTCTACCCTTGAAAAGTGCTTTTATTTCTTCCCCTCAAATCAGACTCCTATGGATGCTGGGCTCCTGATTTTGAAAGAGTGACCACAGAAGTAGATTCTCAGTGTAGTAAAGGGCTCCTGTTTAATCACAGACATAGGGACACTGTTTATGCAGGGTCAGGTCACATAGCTCCATGTCTCATTTCTGTCAGAGACCAAAAGTGATGCTTCTGGAAGATGCAAATGACAGAGCAGGGGCACCCTGGCACTTTCCTGAGTGCCCTCTCAGCCTCCTGCAGTTTTGAAGCACAGGCATTTCCGAGTTCAGACGTTCCCTTTTTTGCTTCTTAAGGCAATCCTACAGATTTAGTAACCCTCGCTGGAATTCTGCTCCACTGAACCAGCCTATTAAGCTTCCCCAGGAGCCCATCTGAGATGCTACTAGCACCATTCAGCTAAACATGACTGTTGGTACCCACTTTGCTGCTGGGGCACTGTTATTATGGAAGGTAACAAATCTGGAGGCTAAAGAGATGTCACAAGTCATTGGTCCCAGCAGACTGACTTTTTGCAGCAGGGACACAACATCTCAGCTAGCTGCAGCTCTTTTCTGTCAGTTTTGTGAGTGAAACCCACCATTCAGAGAGGGTAGGCTTGAAGCCATACGTAGCTCTTGTTCTGACACTCTGGGCAGGACTGAATTTTGGGATCTAATGAAACATCTGTGTCCTGAAACAGCACACAATCTTCCGTACTGTGCAGAGCGCACAGCCCTTTGCACTGCTGCCGTCTTTCGGGGCTGGCACCTGTTACAGAGTAGCAATGTGCTGAAAGGGGAGCTGCAAATAGTAAAGTTAGCTGACATGGTGCTGACCACAACTGACCATATAAAGCAAATCTTACTCTGTACTATGTCAGCCCATCCCAATTAAAACATGCTGGAACATAACAGTGGGCTGGGAGGAACCCAGATCCAGTTACACGCTTACCTGGAACAGTCAGCCATGCTCAGTACGGCATTGGCTAAACTCAATCTTCAGAACAGTTTTTTTTACTAAAGTTTTGTAGTTCAGACAAGATGCGCCCTAAAAGCAGTCTGTTCTTGCCAGATCCACAGGAAATGGCCATCCAGACTTTACTTGAGTGCCATAATACAGCCACGTTATGCAGGACGGCAGATAACAAATGCTCAAAATATTACCATGACAGGAAAATTTTTATAACTAAACAAGGTGAATGGTATAAGCATGTGCCCCTAACTAGATGCAAAATTCAGAATGGCATTTTGCCAAAGTACTGTGGAAAGCCCCTCACTACCTCAAAGGTATAGGTTTGACTTCCCTTTATTGGATTGTGAAATAGGAAAGAAAACAATATGGCAGCACTTTTACCTAAATAGATACTAAATTTGTTTCGCAAAATTTAGGGCAAAGACTAGAAATGAGTGTTTGCTTCCTACGTAAATAGTCACTAGAACTTTAGAAGGAACCCAGTGTCTAGGAGAGAGAAGACTGCTGTGACAGCAGAAAGATCAAGGTTTTGCAAAACCTAGCACAAGGAAAAGCAGGAACTTTGCAGTTCCTGCAAGATCTGGCACAGGATCATGAGAAGGAGCATTTGCAACACTGAGCCAGTGACAAAGTCATGTATCTTGCTGTCAGCAGTACCAAATCCTTCCGTGTCTGCAACCACTACTGTGCAGGGACATTAGAGAGAGCACCTGGCCTGTGGCCTCTGGCCCCAAGACTTGTGGTGGTGGCTCCTCACCTTACGCAGTTCTGGGCACAGGAGGCCTCTGTGTCCACTGTAGCTTCTTTCTGCTCCTTTTAAGTAACTTAGACTTGGTAGAGAAACTTAGTTTCTCTACCAGCCTTGGTCTTTAAAAGATCCAGAGCACTACTTGATAAGCACGTTCATATCTCTTAGGCTGTTATCCTCTGTTCCTGAGCAGACTCCTTGGCAATAGGTTTAAGATGAGGATCTATTTTGTTTTTTATATTATAAATATTATATCATAATATTATACATTACAGTTATATAATTTTTTCTATAGTTTATAATAATATTATATTACAAGGCTATTACAAAGTTAATAAAATGCAGAGGCAAGGAGAAAATAGATATTTCAATAGATATTTCATGGAAAAAAAGAACAGAGATGGCACAGGGACATCCTGAAAAATTCTGCTAAACCAAAAAAATTGGATTTCATGGACTTCAGCTGCACAGAACATCAGAAAAGTAGATAATGTGGCCATCACTGGACTGACTCCCTAACGAGCAATGATGAATTTCAATCTCCCTGCAATGTTCCAGAGCACACCATTAAATATATAGTACTAACTGAGAAATAGCAATTATTAGCTGAAAGATAGTGCAAGATCTATTTCCCAGAAAAATTTGTTTATGACAAGCTTAATGAGTAAACCCAAACTAATCTAGTATTAAATTTATCAGACTTGATATCACAAAAGAAAGTGGGAAAAGGAAGAAAGCATCTGACTCACCAACGTCAGCAAGCTTAAATAAAGTCTTTCTAAATGGTATTTCCAAAAATGAGTTCAGATAAAAAATCAGAGCTTACATGCCTTTTTTTGCATAGTATACAGAACTGTTGTCCTCAAAACTTTTATAATTCCTACATTGCCATTGCACTGCTGTGAGCTCCAGATAAATCCTTTCTTATTGCCCTGTCAGACAACTGATTTAAGAACTAATTGCAACTCATCCCCATTGCTGTATCCTGTCTGCCCACCACAAAAAGAGTAAGCTGTGAGATCATTTTTCTCTGTGCAACTGCCTGTAAGCAAGAACAAGACTATTAACTTCATAATATGCCTCATCATTTCATGATAAATTTCATAATACATAGGAACTCCTGTGTAAATATACCAAAGGCTGAAGTAGCCAGTCCAGTAAAGTATTTTCTCTGCCTAATTCAACTTCATTTTTTCAAGGGGCTTTAGGACTTCTATAAGCCAAATGAAATTGGAGGTTGAGTTTACAGATTGTTTGTTATAAAGCTAGAAAATATTTGACCTTGAAGACTAGGTCATTAGTAGGAGACTTTGCTTAGATTTTGTTATATGCTGCAGCACAAGATCTTCCTGAACATACACATGTTTAAATGAAGAGTGTTTCTTAAAAAGATTGCATCTCAATTTAAGAAATTCCAATGGAAATCCATCATAGTCATTGATCAGCTCCTTAATTGCAATCACAGTTAGAAACTGTTTTCCTTCTACTTCAAATATGTTTAGCTTTGACTTCCAGATATTGAACCTTTTATATCTTTTCCTGCTAGATCAAAGAGATATCTGTGATGAATTTTCTGTTTCCCATGAGGTTCTTCTCAACTGTGATCAAATCACCCCTTAAATCTTCTCTTTGATACGCTAAGTAGGTTGAGCTCCTGGTCTATCTTGGTATAACGCATGTTTTCCAGTCCTTTAATCATTCTTCTCTTTCTGAACATTGTCCAATTTTTCAACATTCTACCTAAATTGAACTCTACATAGTATTCCGGTAGCAAGTGCTAAATACAGAGGTAATACTGCCTTCCTATTCAATAAATTATTTATGTGAACAGGATACTATTTAGCTTTTTGGCTGCAGATTTTTGGCCTTAATTTTCCAGAGTCATGGCTCTTGCACAGTGCCTTAGGGGCCTCAGCCTTTATCTTGCTAAGGGCCTTCTAATTGCAATTTTATATGCTGCCTCTCAGCTGCAGCTCTGTAACCCTTCACCTACGCGGCTGTGGCAGCGTTTTCCAGAGCCTCTGAGGCACTATTTTGCCTTTGTTTGCCTGCTGTTTTTCCAGTGCTGTTATTCTCCTGGCCTTGTGTCTGAGGTTGCTGCTGGCATGAGAAGCATCCCTTCTTTCCCCCACTGCTCCTGCTCCTTGGCTGTAGCATTTCGTTTATATAGGAAAGCCAATATATGCATGCACAAAGCTGAACAATTAACCATGCTGCACCAGCCTCCATCCAAGCAAATTCCCATTAACGCTATCAGCATTATAAGAAGGAACAACTAGCAGGGAGTTTGAGCAAATTGTGATGAAAACATATACTTAATATGGGAGAAGTATTATGAGGGAACCACCTACTTCACTGGAAAAGTGAGAACCCAGCAGAGGGCAGTCCACCAGGGGACTTCAACACTTCTCTTTGCAGCTGGCCACTTTACCTAGTTTTCTCTTTCCCTTTCCCTTCCTCTTTCTCTCTCTCTTTCTCTCTCTCTCTCTCTCTCCCCCCTCTTTTCTTTTTATTTTTCTCTAAGCATAGCTTTTACTGTTAGGGATGATGTAACCCCACTAAGAAATCTTTGTGCATGTGAACCTGTCCCAGTGTGCTTTGTGCAGCACTGCTTTTCAGGACAGGGAGCTTAGGTTTGTAAACTCTCATTTAGCTGCACTGAAATGTATTTGTTTATCTATCTCCAGTTTGTTAGACTACTGTTTCGCCAAAACTCAGTAGAAAATCAAACACTGGTTCCAATCAAACACTGGTTCCAATCAAAATGGAAAGATGTGTCAAGAAGGCTTCTGAAGAGATTTTTCTGGGACCAGTCTGGGAAAAGAATTGAACTACTCTAGATAATGAAAGAGGAATTATGCTTATTAAATTTGTGAATTATACTTATCTGATAAGGATGGCAAGTGAATTGGAGGAAATGACTACATTTTACAATTTACATTTTACATTTTTACATTTACATTTTACATTTTACCTCAGAGACACTGTTTAAAGGTAGGGAATAATTTATTTTTCATGCCTGTTGAGAATATGATAAGAACATTGAGTTTAAATTGCAGGGGGAAGATTTATGTTAGACCTTAAAAAAGTTTCTAACAATAAGGCTAGTAAAGCACAAGAATGGTAGAAGTTGAAAATAAAGAAGACTCCATCCCTGGAAGTCTTTAACCACATTTTGGGTGGATATCTGTCAGAAATGACTATTGCTGATCTTGTTTTAGAGTATGGGAATGGATAATGTTTAAATTTCGACCAGTCTGTATCGTCATGTAGTTATGGATCTAGCACAGGGAGCTGAGAAAAAGTGCTGTATCATCTAGAGCGACTGCACTCCTTGTTCCTTCCTCTGTCATACAGGCTCCTGAAGCAGGTCTATGAGAAAGAAAAAACACTTTTCCTGCTCCTTCTCAGCCAAACATATCCCCTCTTCCTCACCTTCTTTCTAAGAACTGGGTTAGCTACTGGGTTAGCATTTCAGTACGAATTATGTTAATAATACTTACTTTCATCCTCAATGTACCCCTTCCAGTCAAATGGAGTCACTGTTGAATTAACCAATGTACCATTTTCCCCTATCGTGGTGTTGAACTGGGAAGTAATATTTGTTTCCAAAGTAAAATTTTCTGGAGGCCACTGCAGGCATTTATTCCTCAAGTTGCCCATGAACAGCTGCAGCCCTATTAGTGCAAATACACTCAGACAAAACACAGTCAGGATCATGACATCTGAGAGCTTCTTCACAGACTGAATTAGGGCTCCCACGATAGTCTTCAAGCCTGCAAAAGTAAAGGAATTTTTATTCTGATGCTCAAAACATTTTTAAAGCATAAAAATGACAATGTCTCCCAGTACAGTTATATATTTCATGCAGAAGCCCAAATACATGATCATAATGTCTGTGAAATAACATTTCTGTGAAGAACTTTTTCACTTGTGAAAATGAATAAACAGCAGAAGTTTATGTTCATTTGAAACTGTGAATGGAATGAGTTGCATATATTTCAAAACACTTGTTTTAACGCTAAAACAAGTGACTTCATTATTCATGCTGAACATGAATCTCACATAAAAGTCTTCCTTCCTTTTATTTGCCATTACCTCTTGCCCCAAACCTTTGCTACTATCAGTTTTATAACATACTAGATTGAGAAAACAGTAGTAAAGAGCCCACTGAACAATAAATAGGATTAAAATTTAATGCTATAAAACTGGAGATGGTTTGGAAAATCGTAGAATTTTAAGATAATAAATCCCCCATGCAATGCCCATGCTACTCTTTATTATCTTATTCCTTTATCGTCATTACTAAGTCAACATTTCAAACATTTTTATTTTTTAGTTACAAATATTCACAACAAAAAACACGTAACATCATGTAGGTAAAATTCACATGGGTAAGAAAACTTCAGGATTACTGATTTTCGTTGAATGTGGAGAAGAAAGCTTGACATCGTAAGATGCAAACCACACACGCTGTGCTGCAATGTCTCATGCAAGAATCTGTTAAACTCAAAGGCTGATTTCAAAAGGAAAGAGCTCATGTTAAAAAGCAGCGAATCGGAGATTTTGGTGAATTCTAATATCTTCTGATTCCTGCTTTTTTGTGGAAATAAATTAGGCTTATGTTTAAAAAAAAGTGCATTCAGTTTTGGTGAACTAAAGTCAGCCTCAGTGTTTAACCTAGCTCTCACCTGGAATGACTGATATTGTTTTCAAAGCTCGGAGAACTCTGAATGTTCTCAACGCTGAGACATTGCCCAGGTCCACAAACTCTGTCACATATCTGTAATAGGGGAGTTCACACACAAACACAATGACAGGATAAAAAGGAACAGTTGGGAGGTACAAGGGGCCTAACACCTTACACCAACTACTTCTTACCTGGGATTACAGAAATAGTTTTCAAAGCTCTCAATACTCTGAAAGTTCGAAGAGCTGAAACATTGCCTAGGTTTACAAATTCTGTTACATACCTGTAGGATTAAATCACAGTTATTCAGAATTTAGGCAAAGTTTATGCTACTTACTTGGGTCTTTCATCAAGACCGCTTTGGCGAGTTTAGCAAAAAATTAAATAGCAACAGTCAGAGGTTTACCTTTCACTGCAGTTTGCCTTGCATTAATATGCTTTCAGGGCCTTCAGTTAAATTAAATCTCACTGAAGTGAATCACAGTGATTTAACTTTGAAAGCCTAAAATTTATCTAGACTAGATTGGTAAGTTTGTAGCAGGAAGTCAAAGGGATGCTCCTTTTCTGCTCAGAGAAAAAAATTCAGGACATGAAATTAGCCTCTCTACTACTAACTGTACTAATGGCTTCTGCAGTACTTTTGTTTACATCAAAATATGCATTTAGAATGTGAACATGAAAATTGTTTTAGACCAGTAAATCCATAGAACAATTTCCTTTTAATAAAACTGATGTTTATTGATACTAATTTCATGCCCTTTATACCCTTCACTTTCCAAGAAAAAGCAAAAAGCAAAAACTTACGCAAAGGTAATGACAGTGAAATCAAGCCAGTTCCATGGATCTCGCAGAAAAGTAAAATCTTCTAAGCAGAAGCCTCTTGCAATGATTTTTATAAGCGACTCAAACGTGTATATTCCAGTGAATGTATACCTGGAAAATACCAGAAAATTTAATGGAGGAAATAAGTAGCTACATTTTACATTTCTATTTTGCTAGAAATCTTACAATAAAATGGAGGACTTCTTTTATTTCAGAACCGGAAAGGAAATACAGCAATTTCAATAAGCAATTCTTATTAAGCAGTCAATAAGCAATTTCTTCTAAAATTCATTATATTCATCACAGATATTTGTAGATTTACATGCATTAATTGTACATATGCTAAAGTGGTCTTTGCATAAATCAAAAGAAATAAAGCAATCAAATATATGACGTATATTAAAAATTTATTGGTGACATTCAGGCTAAAAGTAAACAACACTAGATCCATTCCTGTTATCCAAGAATGTTGTAGGAATAAGTTATTGGATACTGTCTGAATCACTAACATCTGAAACATGTAGCATTCACTCTAGCAAAGCAAGAATACAAATGTGCACCTGTGTCCATACTAGGAACACTTGTGCTTCTATGTCCTCCTTAACTGGCACCTACAAGTGGACGGCCGCCAGGCTGTTATTAATGCAGCGCTGTGAAGCAGGCGTAAGAGCATACGAACTGGTAATGCGCGACTATGAGAGAAAACTTCGAATGGAATCGAAGCAGAATACTGCCTGTAAACAATCATTGTGTCTTTTCAACCCAACTGTTTTACTACAAGGAGATCTAAATAATTATTCAGTATTTCTATGCAGTCTAGAGAGGAAACAGGGTCTCCTGGTAGTTCCTGCCAGCACATGTTACTGCAATCACTAGCATCCTGCCTCCTAGAGGGACAGAGGCAGAGATAGGAATTTCTTCAAATAAAACATGCAACTTACTCCACATTCTTTGTCCAGTCTGGAGGGTTGCTCATGGTCATAAATACACAGTTGGTCAAAATAGTGCACATGATAAGCATGCTGAATAACGTAAATTACAATTAAGGAAAATAAAATAGTAAATTTCACACTATCACACCAGTCATGCATCTTAAGTACAAGAAAATCTTACCACTTACATAAACCTTTTTGACTTTCCACTGCACATACATTTTGATTAATCTGGTAATTTTCACTTTAGTACACTGAACTTTAATATTAGTCTTTATTTGTTGATGTTTTGGGTTTTTGCTTTCAGCTGGTGCTGAAAGACGACCAAACAAAGTCTCACATGCCTGGTAGGTGATGCTAGCTGAATAACAGTCCAAAATGAGGCAACTTGCAGAAAGGTATTGTTTTACCAAATTACCTAACCTGACTGAATAAGTAGAAGAAAACACAAGACTTACAGGATGGCAAATAAGTGAAAAAAATGGGCCTACTTTGACAAGGGGATGTGAACGTACTCTAGTTTCTTACTCTGTGTTAAAAACTAGAATAACTTCTGGCAATTCTTCTGTTTGCTCTTTCTGTCATTCAAGATTAGCACTGCTCTAACCAAACTGATCCTTCCCAGCTACTAGTATTTACCCAAAGGTCAGCTAGTTGGAGAGACTTAACTATGTTCACCAGCTGCATGAGATCAAACCAGAGAATACTGAGGGGTTTTGTACTGTACTGTATTGTATTTGGACACATAGCAGATGCTAACAGGAAAAGAAGCATGTCTTATTCTACCAGTGCTATCATTTCAAAATGGTCAGTACTATTTTGTGGTCAACTGCTTGAAAAGCATGAAAAAGTGCTGAGGATTAGACTGAAAATTCTTCTTCTTCTTCCTTTTTTTTTTTTTTTTCTTTTCTCTATTATTTTTTTTTAAGAGTTCCAGCAAGGAACAATTATTCTTGGACTATCGAACTGAGACTGATAGCTCAAAGTGACTTGTGATAAGGAGTTCAGGCAATCTGCTGTGGTTTCATTACACTGATATCAGCTTGGCTTACAGGATCTCTGACACTATGAACAGTAGGTTCTTCCCTTTTCTTGGTACTAAAATAATACTGATTGTCCAAACAATCAGAATGACACAAGTAACAAAACTGGACTAAGAAGTGACTCAAAATGACCACATGATGGCAGCAAAAAAATAAGAAATACTATACTTCTGTACCAAAAGGTGAAATCTCTATTTTTTTTCTCTAGCCTTCTAAATGATGTGCTCCTTAAAAACAATTGCATCAAAATAGCTAGCACAGAAGCCAGCTTAAATTAAAGAAAGCAGTTTACAGACAAACTTGTATCAGAGTATATAATTTTATTTTTAAAAATAAATTGGTAATATTTTGTGGGTTGAGTATATTTTTATGCTCTGGACAAAAAAATGTAACCTCAGTTGAGATGAAAGAAGAATAGAAGTAACACCTCAGTCTAAACATTGTGGAAAAGAATGGCAAAAGCCATTTAGAGCTGCTGAACAAATCACAGACATTTTCAAGTACGCATTCGAATCACAGGGAAGGATTTAGCTGCCTGATTCCCATAGATATGTGAGTGATCTTTGGTTAAATTCCTGAACAAGCAGTGAATATTGCCATATCTCTTGTTAAGTGACTTAGCTCATTTTGACAATCGTGCACAGTCACACAAACTCTGGGCACTGAAAACTGCTGTTCTGTGCTGCGGAATCCATTGCTTGAGGGCTGTGCCGTGCTTGTCCACCAGCACACACAGTGGGCATCTCCCTGCTCCTTTCTAATGCACCCTGTGCTCCTCAGCTACAGCCACTGTGCCCTCTTCTCTGCTCCCCACACCTATTCCTGTCCCTTCCCGCTCCCGGCCATCTGTGGCCACCTCCCAGCACTCCTGCAAAGCCCTGGCCACACTGCAGTGCTCCTGCAAAGCCCTGGCCATCTTCCATCACTCCTGCAAAGCCCTGGCCACGTTGCAGTGCTCCTGCAAAGCCCTGGTCACCTCTCATCGCTCCTGCATTACCCCCTCTGCTCCATGCCTTAGTTCAAGTCAGGCAGGCTACAAGAGAAAATAAAAGGGACAATCCCAGGCAGTGAAATGACAGAGCACAAGAGAGGAATTTGTGCTGTTACCAGCTGCTGTCTCTAGTGTTGCAATAGCACCAGCAGCAAGAAGGAAAAAGTGCAGGGAAAAGCCTTGAGTGCTGGGAAAGGCCACGCACTGACTCTTTGCAGGGGGACACAAGGTAACTGTGTGGCAGAGCACATGTCGCCAGAGCACTGTGTAAACAGGCACTGAAAATCCGGAGCATGCGCAGACTGAGGTTTTCCAAGATCTGCCAGTTTCACAATGCTGGAATACATTTGTCCCATGGAAAGCAAAAGGCCCAGTCCTGTTTCAGAGGCCAAAAACATCCGGGCACTAGATCTTTTCAGTAACACAGTCATAAAATTATTAAAAATAATAAGCAATGTGATCCTCTAGCTTTTTGTCTTTTAAGTGGCTAAACTGTTCTAGGTGAAATAATCCCCAAAACACTGTTGTCTTAAATCTATCCATTCCATAGATTTCTACAATAGAAATACTGAAATTGTAGAGAATAGCTAAAATATATCCATATAATGTATAAAAATTTTCTATTACATATAGAATTTTACTGTTAAGCCTTACATTTTAATATTAAAATAAACCTAAAGGGTACAAAAACCTTTCATTTATAATGACACAAAATCAGTTATGTTTTTTTTTAATTTTTAAGAACAAAATTTTGAATGACGACTGAGAAAGGATATGAATGTACCAAAATCTTAATAGCTATTTTTCTAAGAGGATTGAAAGGAGTTAAAATGTACAGGGCAGAAGTGGCACTGAATCGGAAGATTGCCTTCCCTTTATTCAATACTATAAAGGTCTGAAAAAGAGAAAGAAAAAGCATTTTGTAAGTGTGTGTTCAATGTAGATGCTCATTTTAAAACTTTTCCTATTGACGATCATCAAAAGTTTAACTTTTTATATAAATAATAATGCAGAAAAAACATATTTCTTCACACTTACTTTGTATATAAAACTTGTATTCAGTACTTCAGTACTTACCTGATACATAGAAAATAATAATTCTAAAGATAGGACATTAATACCTTATAATAACAGTTCATTAAACAATCTCAGTGTAATTCTTACTATGATACATTTACATGATCCATTTCTTGTAACAAAAGGCGCAGAAATGATTAACTAAAATGATAATTTTATTCATTTTTTTTTCCATAGAAAACAAGCCTCTCTCTTCCTATTTGAAATATCATAGCGAGGAGGGTCATTTTATTGTGGATGTTATCAATGTATTAGCATGAGAAATATATACTCAAATTGATTTTACAGACTACCCATTCCTTTATAGTTTTTATTTTATTCCCCTTCTTGTTCTTTGAGCTAAGAAGAGTGAGAAATGGCAGTAACACATGTAGCCATGACTAGGTGGATTGCCGAGGACTGTGGCCATCTGAATACACCTTATCCAAGGAAAACAAGAGATACATCCTAGCTCACTTCACTACGGTAATTGTGGTTTGAAACCATGAAATTTTTCCAGAACATGCAGAGCTTGTTAAATTTAAATTCAAAAGCTAAAGAGTCTGAAATTTAGAGAATTTTCACAGCATATAGAAATTTTGAAAAGTCTTCTGAATAGAGGTAATATTTTTTACTGACATTTCTCATACTCTTGAAAGAAGAGGCTTTTAAGCATGCAAATCCTTCTATAGCAAACAGAAGATGAATGGGTCTGAAAGCTTGACTATTTTGCTCAAATAAATCAGTGGGGCAAATGTCGACTGCACAAATGCAAATCCTGCAAACCAAACATTGCCGTGCTTAGACCATAGGCCGTTGTGGCTGCCACAACACTAACACTCCTGCATTGAAATGTGGACAGTCACGCTTCTCTGCACCATTGAGGTGCTCTTCAGCTGCAGGATCAATCAAAAAAGAATGAAATACACTGCAGAGGTAAGGATGAATAATTTGGGAGAAAGCTGCATGCAGTGGAAGAGATGCTGCAAGGATTATGGCCTGAACTCAAACAACATTAAAGGGTAATGAAGAATCTGAAGAAGAGAAATGTTTAAATTTGTTTTTTTGTTTTATCAGAGCAGTTCACTTCTTGGATTAGGACGATAAAGCCTGATTCAAGGTAGCACTTCTTGTGTTCGTCACCAGGGTGAAAAAGCAAGCTGCATGCCAGAGCGCCGGTGGAGCTGTGGGCAAGGTTGGGTGCAGCCGCCTATGGGACCCAGCGCTGCTCTGCAGCTCTCAGCAACAGGGCTACAAGCTTCTATTTCTGGGACTGGCTGGTAGACAGAGAAAATATGACAAGCAGGTTCAAGAAAGACAACTCTTTGGGCAGCTTATTATGTATGGCCCATGACGTGCATACATGGAAGGAGATGGGGAGGTAAGTGAGGGTTTCTCCTGGTCTGTGACAGCTTCTAGTTACTATAGGCAGAAGGAATTAATCCCTGAGGAAAAGCTGTCCCCATCTCAAATCGCTTGCTGGCTTCTTGCACACTCTGGATTTTTTTGCAACACATCCTCTTTTGCCTTGTTCCCTTGCTCTCGTTCTCTATCATAGCTCTGTCACCACCTGCTCACTTTCCTATCAAACACCTTCCTATCCAGACTTAAACTCTTAATAGTAAGAGATGTTAATACTCAATGATATTGAGTATTATATTATAATATAATATGATAATACTTATAATGAGTCTTGAGTACAGATTCAAGATGTACAGTATAAGTATAATATATGTATTTTATTACCTTCTTTGTCTGCACGGAAACAGAGAGACTACGTACGAAACTAAGAACAGTGGGATAAAAATTGAGCTAATGTTTCCAAATTAAACTTTCTGTTATGGATTACAGAAAATGATGACCTTCAAATGGCAACGTTATATGATTTGACCTTAAATGAAGCTTTCCTTTTAAATACTGAGGCACTAAGGAGAGGAATGATTTTTGGTACACTGTTTTAAAGCCTCCCTCCCCACCTCTGAGGGGGAAGGCCAGTTTCCCCTTGGAGCTCTGTCCCTGGCTGCCCCAACTCACAGCAGCTCAGAAACCAGAAGCTTGCCCTCTCTGTTTTTGTAGCTATGAGGTAGTTGACAAAACACATTAAAATTCACACTCCCTACTAACTTTGTATCCAAGACTACACCACCTACTTTTAGTCAACCCACATGCTTCTTTAAATCTTTGAACACAAGCATATTAAGCATACATCTCTTTTCTATCATACCTTATGGAAAATAACAGGCTGCTGGCACAGCTCCAGGTTCAGTTGGAAGCTGCTGCTATTTTAGCTGTTCTACTTTTTGCTGCCCTGCATAAGCAGAACCAACAAGACTTAAATTTCCTGTCTTGATTTTAATTTTTCACTCAAAGCATGTTCATGACCGGAGCCTTCAAAAGGACTTTGTTGGTCCCCTGACTTCTAGCCTTAAATGTGAACCAAAATTATATCTCATTTTTGAGGAAGAATTTTCCTCAAAAATCCATCCTTAGCTACCATCTAATACCCATGCAAGCTTCCTTCTGTGTTATGCCTGCTACCTCATTCTAGTCTCAACGTGCATGCAATCCCATGCATTAGGCAGTGTGGATGAACATTGTATCCAAAGCTGTCAGGGCAATGTAGACATACACTGAGAAAAGTTAAATAAATTCTAAATAAATAGGAGGTTAGTATTAGTATACAAAGTATTATGAATACTTTTCCTACTTTATTTGGTATAAAGTGTTTTATTCACTTTATAAAGGCAGGAAAGCTGCTCACACCAAAAGATTCCAATGTGAATATAAATTAAATTAGTAGGAAAGCAGAAGTATCTGCTTTGCAGCTTTTGCAGTCTGTAACCTGGACTGTAGTTCTGTGGCTTGTGCCATATTTGATATAAATCGAGGAACTGCATTCTTACCAGAGCAAATAATGAGAAATTCTGAAAAGATGTAAGAAAAAGAGTAGATCAATCCACGCTGAACAAGGCAGACATGGCCTCCAAGAACCTCTCAGGACAGAGAGTTTTAAAAGCTTATTTCTACTTTCCTTCTTCCAAGTTAGCTTTAAAAGTAGCTTCTGGAAGGTTAGCAGGCTGAGGGCTAGGGCTGCTACACCACATTTCTGCTTCCTATGGCTAAATCCCAGGAGAGAGTGGTTTTGATCAGATTTGGGACTGATATGCTCAAATGCCAGGACAAAAGGAAGCATCTTTTCTGCCAGATATCATTCAACATCCCTCCAGCAAGGCAAGGCATTGGGAGGCAATGGATAATACTAAATCTGTAACTATAGCAGGAATAAAGTGAGGTAAGGCCCATGTAGTTCCAGCTATTCTGTCCCTCCTCTAGCTAGCAAGCTAGCTGCAAGAGAAAATAGTCAGCCCTCAAAAGTATGAAACTAGGCAGACTAGAATTTGATGCAGGCCTGCAGGTCAGGATCTTAAGGAGGTCCAGCTGATCCCTTTTCTACAGATAGTGATGGGGCCTCCTTGATCCTTTGTGGTGGCAGCTGGAGCATGAACAAGCAGTCATCACTGGACTGGGAACACAAATTTTCATTTACAGAGAAGTGGAACACAAGAAACAGGTAAAATCCTAAGCTCATTTTTACTCAATTTTAGCCCAAAAACCCAAGAGCATTGCAATGACTTTGGATTCTAAACTTCATGGTTCTAAAGACTATTATGGAATGCCAGGTCAAAAGTATTTCATTATGATAAAACTCTAAGAATATAAGAACAAGTATTCTATTGCAAAAAATAATTATGTCTCAAGGCTACAGCTGCTGGCATTTAGGCTACCTGCAATACAGTATATATCAATAATCTGAATTTGCCGTAATGGGATGCTTTGTTGTTAAACAGAGATTGTCAATTTTTATCTTTTCTTTCCAGCTTCAGATAAATATTTGAAGATTGGTTTACACAGAAACACAGTTAAAAAAACAGAAAACTAGCACATCTGTCTTTTTTTTTTTTTTTTTTTTTTTTTTTCTTTTGGCAGGTTTTCCTGTTTTTATCATTTCATCTCAGGACTACCTTCTCCATAAATTAATGCTCTTACATCAGCTCAGCACATACTTATTTTTCCTGTATTATTCTATATTAAACTATATAAAATCATGGCATGTGTAAACCTATTGCTGAAAAAAAAATCTTAAAGATAAAACGTGAAATGCTCTAGATGATGTTTCTACATGCAACACATGCAAAAATACAAGGAATTTGTTCAATCTTGCTATGTAATTGAAAAGTTCTATTAATTTTACATGTACACATTTGACTCTTGCTACTTTCACATTGAAAGGAGGTGATCTGAAAGGATATATTTTCAAATAGGCATAGTCAGCTAAAAATAGGAAGGGCCAACTTATTTTTCAAGAGACACTAACAGTGGCGATAAGGTGGTGATTTTAAGACGATCCCTATTTCGTTGCAGTTCGATGACTGTGTAAGCTTCCACCTTCTCAAACGCATGTGCCGCAGCGTGCTGGAAGCACAGAAAGCAGGCAGTGGTGGCGAGCTGTGACTGCACCTGCAGTGCCTTAAAACACCTTCCTCGGGGCCAGGTCCCCACAGTGAGCCTGGGCCAGCTGTGATTCCCCACGGCCCTGTCCAGGAAGCCCTGAAGTAGCAAAGGAAGATCCCCAAATCACCATTCCAGCTAGCCAGATGCCACCCGCCCAATGTTGCCGTTGAGCGAGCAGGACCTGGTGCAAGACAGCCAAGGTGCGCAGGCGCTGGCTTCAGCAAGGCTAAGCCGTTTATGGGGGGGCCTCTGGCCCTCGGCTTTCAGCAGGGCAGGATCGGAGCTTCAGGGCCACTTTTGAGCAATGTATCTCCTGACTTGGAAACAGAACTAGCTATTAAAGCTGAAACGTAATCAATGTCATGGTGATTTGTCTGTACCAACTGGAGAGGAAATGCAGAAGGAAACTGTAATGCATGCAATAAAGGTGTGAGTTTAGCTTGTCTGCAGCATCATGCAGTATTTAAATATCTAAAAGATAAAAATATTTAAAGTATATAGCAACAGGTATGAAAGCCTGCTTTGAATTTGGGAGTACTTTGTCTCTTCAGTTAAGAAAACTTCCATAAATGGAATGGACAACAGTGTTCATTAATGTTCCTGAACAGCAGATACATGCTACATAAATTTTCCTCTGTTGCAAGGGATATAAGTACCACCTAAAGAGAATCAGGCCAGATCCTTCATGTCTTTCTGTATTTCTGGTATTTTCTGGGTCTCCACACCAGACCTGTGGCCAGTGTTCTTCCACAAAAGGAAAAATCAATGCAAACACAATTTTCTGTTCTTCATACTATGAGTGACAAACCAGTCACAAAGAGATTTAAAAACAGAGGGCCTTAGGATGGAAGGCAAATTAAACTTTAAATATATAAGATGTTGAGGTACAAAAGGGATATCAGAAATTACTCGATAGATATCTTATGAAATTTAGATCATTAAAAGCTGCCTCTGTGTGTACTCAAAAGCTAAATAGGCTCCAATAAGAACTGAAATTATTTTTATGAATATATTTTGCATTCTTTGTCATCTCAGGTCTATTTCTATATCCTGTCCTAGATACTCTGAGAACCAGCATCACCATGTGTTTCTCTTTCAGTTTTCTCTTCATATACATTAGAATTATTATCCTCAGAAGCATGGAAAATTTTCTTTTCCCCTAAAGTTAATATTACTGTTACCATGATCTCAGAGAATTTAATCATTACAATTTGATCTCATTGCAGAACTAAGAAAAGAAAAAGACTCTCTCTATCTGAAAAATAACTGTCTGATGGTGGCAAACTGTCTAACAGCCTTTAGTTAAATTCTTATTTAGATGTTTTATGAGGAGCTCTGCTCTGCTGGTCCATGATTCTCTAAAAATAGGAAAAACATCCATTGAATGGGATGAGATACTGTATCTGAGGCTGATAATGGTTCATTACACATGACTCCAATTTGGAATAAAAAGATATTGCTAATAAACCTTGCACAGTTTATTAGGCTTTCAGAATAAACACTATGACCATGTTCATTAGTATCATTTGACCAAAGCTTTAAGTAACTGTTTTTAAGTAACCTCACTTGAAAGTTTGGGATCCAAACTGATACAGTTTCTGCAGATAAATCCAGGTACAGCTTGTGCAAAGGTCTTCATATTGGTCTGAAGCCACAGAGGCACCAGCAGAAGCACTCCCTGCTACCATTACTCACAGAAGACAAGCGGAACAAGATAAAAATCCTTCCAAAATTCACATACAGCTAGATAACAAATACAAGAAATAGAAATTTTAAAATCAAATTATTGATTGTAAAATTGAAATAGATGATGGAATTTCTATTAGGAAAGTCTGGGGAAGCTGCCTGCTAGTGGACGAAAGAAAAATGGAAAGAATTTATCTTGTCTTTGACTGGTTGGGCCTGGTTGATGGCACTATACTGAGCTATCAGCTATTTCTGTGAATGTTCTTCCATACCTAGAGACTGAAAAGGGTACCTGTAGGTCATACCTAGCAAGTCTTCCCCTGTTACCACTACTGTGATGCACAAGACAGACTTATTTGACTATGAAAATCCATAATGGGCTATGGGTAGGTAGGGGTGCAATTATATGTGATTTTATATGATGAACAGTCAGATAAAATTATTACAGTACTCCACAATGTCTGCTTTTATAAAAACACATCTTTTATCTTTGCAAAAGTAGAACTAGAATTTAAAGATAAATCTTCATACACTGTGAATGGCAGATAAAGGCTCTTTCAGAGGCATCAAATAATAAAGACAAAAATACTGTTCTTTCACATATTATTTTTTCTCTTCTTGTCAAAATAGGACTCATAAATCACATAAAATTTAGCAAGCTAAAAGACACTTAGAACAAAGCACTTTGTGGAAATCAAAATAACTCCTCTCTTAGTATTTATAGAGTTTCCATAATCACACTGTCTAATAATTAAAGTATCATCCAGGCAAACTATCACTATAAACTGTGAATCTTTTCTGCTCTACATGGCTCTGCAAGGACTGCAGACCTGCTAAAGGCCAGTTCCACCAGAAACTTTTAGATCAGTATTACATTCTCTTTAAGATACTTTCTGCTTAACTATGTGTTTCTCCATTGATTCCAAAAATTTCCTAAGAATTTCAGGAGGCCTCTGCTATCAAAGCAGATTCCTGAGACCAAAATGTTCTATGGACTGGTTCATAATCTGTTTTAAATCTAAAGAACCTTAGAGAAAGGGTGGTATGTTCATGTAACCAGTTTCAGTATATCTTCACTTTTCTGAAGTTTGCAAAATATGTCAAATGTTATCTACACAAACATGTTTCTATAGGTAATATTATTACAACTAGAAACCTTGAATTTACTTATTGTCAAGACTCTATACTATGTTTCTCCTTTGATATAAATTAAATTATATCAATGGATATAAATTATTTAAATTTTGATGAAAATGAAAAAAAAGAGGATTACGGATTCTGCCCTGTACCACTGAAGGCAGTGGGCACTTCACTACTGATTTAGAAAGCAGAGAGATACGAGCCTAGATTTTCATGCTATTTATATACATGCTGCTACATACACTGAAGAAGTTAAACAGTAATTCATAATTTTATATTAATTGCAAATGCAATTAATTTAATGTTAAAATTTATATTATTGTAAAATTACTCCACCTGTAAAGTCAGAGGACTGGTGTGCCGAAGGCAGTCATACAATAGTAAATGTTCCAAAACCATGAATTAGATAAATCAACTTTTTGTAAATAGAAGATGCTAAATATATATTTGCTAACTTTTTAGAAGGTAGAATATGTATGTATTCTTGGCATCAAGCATTTTCTACACTTCTTGCACACCTAGGCCCTTCAATAATGCCCAGCCATTTCCACGTTATTAGAATGACATTTTCTACATGTTTGTCATTTAACAAACTGAAGTAGCAAACTACATTATGCACTGTAAGGAAATAATATATCATGAAAATTATAAAAGACTATCTGCACAGCTGAACAAGCATATGAACAAGGCTGTTAATAGACTTGTATTAGACTCACTTTTTTATTGATATAATATGGGTCCATGTCCTCCAAGGGCTCAGACACCATTCCTGGAGGTATGTCACCGTAAATGAATGGAAGTGTTTTTCCGGCCTCCAAGTCGCTGTTTGGCTTTGGTCCATTTTCATCGTCGTTGTCTTTGCGATCTTGTTTAGGGTTCTTAGCTTTTTCTGCAGCAATGCGCTGTTCAATTGCTGCAAGAGACTCTCTAGTGAAGTACTGGAAGCTGTCTGGTCCTGGTGGTACAAGCACTGACTGCTCCATCTTTTCATCCTGCACATTTTAATTACCATTTATTCTTCTGCATAGGAAAATACTAGAAGGAAGCAGAAAAGAAGATTCAAACAAATGTGTTATAGCCACCAGCTAAGAAAGGTGTAACATTTACATTACAATGTTCGTGTTTATGCTATTGCTGAGCATTCAAATACGCCCTATTGAAACAAATATAAAGGACAAGGGAAACAGCAGTTAGCTGGTGATTTGACCCTTTCAAAAGGAACTACTTTGATGCTTCTTATGCTAATTATGTAAACTGCAATAATTCCTCAACTCTAGAAATACACTACTCTTTATACACAGAATACGCAAAAGCATATTACTTAAGAACAATCAGATTCTTTCTTTCTTTGTAACTGTAATTATCTTAAAATCACCCCACACCCACATGGAATCAATCAGGATAATACTGGTAGTTATACAGAGCACAGCTCATCAGTCCTAATGCAGAAATTCCCATTGATTCCAGTAAGATTATCAGTAAACAAGCATTGTTGGATAAAAATCAGCTCTATATATTATAAGAGAGAGCAAATTAATGGTTCCAAGCACTTATACAACAGTTATTCTGGATAACAAGAGGAATAATTTCTCATTTTTATATCATTTAAATAGTTGCTATAGAATTGCAGCTTTAGTCAGTAGCTGTAGCTGGATAATTTTGGAAGTATTCTAATATATGTATTTATTTATATAATAGAACTGAAAAAATATATCTGCCAAGAGAGAAGAAATGAATTCCTGTTAAAAGCTACAGATCATTCATCTTTAATCTGCTGAAGGGCTTTCTCATGACATCAGACATACAGATGAAACTAGAATTTGGATACACAGTGGAGCACATCCCTTATACTCGAATCTAGAGAGATATCTGTGGTCTCTGCCCATTGCTTGTCTCCTTGCAAAAGGATTAGTCTGCCTTCAAGGAGAGTTCAGGACTGAAGCAGGTCAGCACACCTTGGAATAAGCAAGAGATATGGAATGCCAGAGAAGTAAGAATACAAGAGATGGTTAGAAGGGAAACATTTTAACACAGCTGAAAATGAGACAAACGAAAGCAGAAGCATGGAAGACGATGAAAAAATAGGAAAACAGGGCAAATAAACTGGAAAGACGAGGAAACAGTAATATCAATTAATGTAGAAAGAATTAGGAGACAAAGTGAAGAATGTGAATGAAAAAACAGGAAGGCTGGAAGATAAGCATTCTAAAACCAATACAGAACTGAAAGCAATGAAAAATAGGAAAATATGTCAAAGAGAGCAGAGAAAAGGAGAGGAGAAGGACAAAGGAGCAGGAAGAATACCAAAAATATATAGGGTTAAACTTTGTATTCAGAAGAAGTCAATAGGGAGAGTGGGAAACTAAATGAGGACTAAAGAAAGCAAAATATAACCAGGAAATGAAAGAGTAGTTCGCTAAATTATATTAAGTAATAAAATCCAAATCTTCCAGATCACACTAGACAGTGTGAACACAAGTATCTTAATCACACAGACATATTGAATAGTGGAATATAGTAGATAAATATGTGAAGAAGGGTCAAAGTGCTCATGGATTCTCTAACTGCACTTTTCTTCATTCCAAAGAAAAATTCTAAAAATATATTTCACCTGCCTTTATAGGATCATTATCCACAATCAGAGGAATTGCTTCTAAAGAAGCCATTTGAAAGATTTCAAATTGTAAAAAATGAAAGGTTGTACAAATCCTACCAAAACACGAAGTATCGACCTATGTAGAGTGCAAACTCAAGTCAAAAAGGATACTCTGAACTATTCCCTGTTTTCTAATCCTGAAAGACATCGCAGAACCATCCCGGCCTCTCTCCATTAGGGGAAACGGAATACCAGTAAGTGTGTGTCAACCAAGGACCTCCTCTTCCTTTAGATAAACAGCACGTCCCCGGTGCCTCCTTGGTTATGTCCACTTCCAGTGCACCACCAGCCGAACAAATCACGGCAAGCACAGAAGCAGCTGCCGGACAGTAACAAGGGCAATGCCGCATTTTACAGGGAGAGGTGAAGACAGTCGGCAGCCAGCCCGTGCTGGCAAGCTCTGCGAATTTACGGCACAGTGTCAGCTTGGCTTAGAGCACTGAGTGCTCCTCCGAAGGAGGAGTTAATCCTGCAGGATTTGAATGCAGGTGCATAGAAACAAGTTATTTTATATTCATTATTTTGGTTGCGAAAACATCCTATTCAGCTACTGTCTTTACAAACTGACTCTACACACAGTAAATGCAAATTACAAATAGTAAATAGCATCAAGAGTTTCTGGGAGAGTTTGGTCAGCAGTAACTGACATATAAGCAAAACCTGCAAATACTTGAGCTCTATACAGATAATTTATTTATATTATCCATATGCTTAAATTTAAAGCTGTAATATGGTTCTGTGTTTACCCTTTGTGATAAAACCTGTAAATTAAATTCGTCTTCATAGGAGTGCTATATGCAGAAGTCCCACTGGACCCTATGTCCTAGAAAGGTAGGAATTTGATCCTAACACACTGGTTTAAACAGTGTTTATGGTACAACAGGTCAAATTCAGCTTTATACTTCCACTTACATAAACAGCTATATAGAGACAAACATGATCACATTTTATATCAGTGTGCTGAAATCAAACCTGATCTCTAAAAAAACCAAACTTATTCCTACCTCTCCCATTCTTGCAGTGACGAGATTCTCAGGAATGTGATAACTTTTATTACTAGGTAATACTTAATTTTACTCAGTAAACATACCTGAAATTATGATTAACTTTAAAAAGCTGCAGCTTCTCAGATTTGCCATGTTAGTGATCAGCAGAATAATCTGTTAGAACATAGTATTAGAACACACCATATAAATGTTCATTTGCTCCTGGGGATAGCACTGCAGGTGCCGAGTGATGCGAACATGTTTCTAATGTACAGACAGAGTGAATAGACCAGAATTGTGTATTCGCTCTTATGTTGGCATAGTCATGTCAGGTACAGATGAAGGCGGGATAGGCACGAAGAAGAGAAGCGATTACATTCTTTAATTTTGTAGATAGAATTTTTAGCCATTGGAAGTGGTGGTGAATTAATACTTATGCCTCTCCCCTCAATTCTGTTGTATTTTCCAACTCCTAATTAGGCAAAAGGCCACTGGGAGCAGATTTGTATACTGTAACATGATGCAATCAGAGATAGCACACTCTGCTGGATATGAATCTACCTCCCAGAACAAGTGGAAATAGGGGTGCAATAGGAAATTTGCATCAATATTTCACAAATACATTGCACATTTTTTTTGCTCTTCTACTTGCAAAATTAATGACTCACAGGATTCTTCATTACATTTGTTACATTTTGCAATACAAGAAATATGTCGTCTTTCACCACTTATAAAAACCAAAAATGATGCTAAATCAAATCAAACACATTGTAAAACATATCAAATCAAAAAACAAGAACTTAGCAAATGTAACTGTACTGTTTTCATTGCCTGGGTAATCTTCCTTTGATTCAGAAAGCTACCCTTAAATGCCTGTACCCTGTGCTGCTCCCTCATACTTTGCAGCACCATGGAACTGATTACGCAGGGAAAACTCTGGCAGGAGAAACCACTAGCATAAGCAGAATTTAATCTGTGATCTTCACTTTGCCCTTGCCCTGTGACACACATTATGTTTTTGCTTTTGGCATAAACTAACAAATCACTTCTATTAAAAATCATTTATCTTACTATTTTGAAAAAGCATTACAGCAGTAAACAGACACAATAATATTTTGAAGTGCTTTAGATGTTTAAGGTAATGTCATTAACTTCATTTTTATAAAACAACTAACTGGGAACTAGCGAGGTTTTCTGTGATACGCACAGGGAACTTCACCTTCCTGATTTAAAGCCATGCACAATCCAGTAGCTCAAACTATCACAAAATAAAGACAAATGAATGTATCTATATTTTAAATTCACATGCCTAAATTCACAGCTCAAATCACTACTTATATTTATTCTTACTGGGCACAATTTCTCATTATTTTTGACTTAACATATCAATTAATCATTACATTTTCTGTCTTCAAAATATGGAATAAACATGAATTACCTTCCTCAAAGTGTGGATTTGTGGGAGGGGAGGAAGGGATGTACTACCCAATACTGCAGCTTTGTATGTGAGACTGTGGATAAGGAGAACTCTCTTCTCCTTCCTTCAAGGAAACTGAGCCTGTATCTGGTCTACTTATCTCCATTTTAGGGCTACATTAAGAAGTAATGTTAGGTAGCATATCCAAAGCAACACACTTGGCAGAAGGACAGAAATCAAAATAGAATATTAGGACTTTTTATGACTCCCTGTGGCTCATATATGAAATTAATTTTCATGGACAGGTTTATAAGGGAAACATACATATTACTAGACTGATAATGGGATTCTCCCATATCTTTTTTTACTGTCTTCTTGATGTTCCCTGTCAGCACGGCTAATGCAGAACTGGGCACAAGGACTTGCTTCTTATATTAGATTACTTGGACTTGGCTAATTATACTTACTTAAAGTATATTAGTTTTAAATAAAGGGTACATCAATCCTGAAGACATCAGAATAGTGGTCATACATATGTACTGACCTATAAATGAATTATCTGAAATATTGGAAGCAATCAAATAGCATATACCAGCTCAAGTGAAAGTCTGTGCTTTGCAGCTAGCCATTTCCATTACCATTAGCAAGGTTACTGGCATGGGGAAGCAGTCACAGCAGGGGAGAGATGAGGGCAGAGGGTGGCTATTTAGTTTGCTATAGAATCTCAAACAGCTGGGGTAGCTCATCCTACATGACTCAGGAGGGCAGTTTAGTGCCCCAGACTAGGCTGCACCACAGTCAGAAAGCAAAACAGATACAGAGAGAGGAAACAGTTAATGTCTGTGATATCCTTGCTTTTATGTAATTGCTTAGCTTACATTTCATTCCATCAGTATCTATGCTAAACTCCTCATCAGCTCTGATGAACTCAAAACACATATTCCATCAATGAGCAAAACTCTTACCTGACCACCAGCAACAGACCATCTGAGCTTTCTTTGCCATCACTATGCAAGAATGATGTTAAAATTTACAGGGATAGAAAGACCATGAGAAAATATGAGCTTGACATCTTAATGGCAAGCTTACCATATGATGGTAAACCTTCATTCAGAAAGGCAGTTATGGCTTCTCATCCCTGCTCCTGAGGCTACTTCTCTATTATAACTGCACCTGAGAAGAGTCAGTGGAAAATTGCTGGAGCTGAAAAGAAATGCATAGCTGCATTTCATAGCTGAAAAGAAAAAAACTGGGAATATCTATAGGAAAGGATTGTTTAGTTCTCATTTTCACTTCCGATTAATTTCTTCAATTCAAGAAGAAAACGTAAGCCTCAGTTTTGAAAAAATAAAACAAAAAACCCAATCTCTTCTCCCCAAACAAACAAAATAACAAACCAAATAAAAACCCTATGCTGGGAAAACATGAATGTGAGATATCAGTGCTAAGAACTGGTGTCCATTCTAGTCAAAGCAGACTTGTATAGCTGCAACTTTTTTCCCCCCTAAAGTCTTGATTCACTATTTCATCCTTTTTTATTGCTTTAGAATAAATCAGAAGGCCACATGATGCTGGATGCAGCATTTTATTCATCAGCATTAGTAATATATATGTATTGCTTAGTTTTCCAGTGGATTTCTCTCTATTTTTTAATGTAACTAATGTATCTCTAGACCAAAACATAACTAATGTGCTTTGCTTTAGATTAAAAATAAAGAGCTTGCTTCTGTTTGCTGCTTTGCTAGCTTAATTCCGTTAATTGCAACTGAGTCATTTCTGTTTTAGAAAGCAGGAAGAACAAAATTAGTTATGTAGTTCCACAGCAAGAAAAAAAAATGTTAATGGCATAAATCACAAGGCATCTGCATTGCTACTCCATCCTAGCAAATACATTTAATAGGTTAGAACTCCTGGACTGCTACCAGGCTGAATGGTTTCCACATGCACTGTGTTTCTGCAGTATATCTTGTGCAGCAAATGACTGCAGTACAAAATAGCAATCTTTCTGCTTTCTTTCCCTCAGTCAGTGCAGGGACCCCTGCTCTTGGGAATCTACATTAACAATTCAATCTTAATTTTCTCAAGCAATGTCTGAAATATCTTTCTCCATTTATCTTAGCAAAAATAAAAACATCTTTATTTGCTTAAAAAACAAAACAAAGCAATAAAGGTTATGGAGTGTAAATTATAGCTACAGAGTTATGAAAAAATGATGCTTTTCTTTTACATTAAAGTTTAATATAAGACAAGATTTAAGTTCTGTTGCTGGCATATTACCATACTTAAAAAACAACAAATAAATAATGATGGAGCACAGATTGCTCCATACTCTGGAATTTACAGAGCTAACAAACTCAAAGATCTCTCCATGCTCAATGACCTTTGTGGGTTGCTTAACCCCATTAACAGCACTCTGGTTCTTGCTATCTCATCTGGTCAGTGGGAAGGCCAATCTGACATCATAGCGAGAAGCCTTAAAGATATAATGCCAGAAGCATTTTCATTTTTAAAAATTCATAACATTGTAGTTCTTTATGTATGTTTCTTGCAAACTTGTAGAAGAGCAAGCACTACTGTCTGGAGGTTCCCCTGAGTCAAGGAAGCAGATGTGGGGACAACAGGAACATATTTAACTCAGAAGATAACGGAGAAAATCAACTGTAATTAAGAAAACTAAAAGAGCTGCTGGTGTGCAAACAAGATGATGTGACTGCTATGAACTGATAAGAAAAACCTTTAGAAACTTGGAAACGCTACCACACAGGGAACCTGGGCACTCTATAAAGGGTAGGAGTTGCGTAGCCATGCTCCAGCTTTGTTTCTCTCCAGTTCAGTCAAGCAAGTTCTGATACTTAATCCCTAATACACTCTGCTTTCCTCCTTGCTTCCACTTTGCTGTAACACTTATCGCATGTTTCAGCACACACTAATTAATACGCAGTGCAGAGATCAGGCAGCAACAGCCCCACTGTTTTAGCAGCAGGGTATTATATGCTGAGGTCAGTGTAGTGAAGTACACAGAGTGAGTTATCTACCTTAGAAACTGTTTCTGAGAAGAGGGGGTGCTCGAGGAGTGGGAGATGCTCAAACCACAGCAGCTCTGCAGCCTCCAATGCACTACTGCTGCTGCACAGCTTCTGTGCAGCTCCTGCTCCTCACCCCAGTCTGCAGGTGTCAGCCTCTCATGAGGTTTGGGTCAGATGCAACAAGTGCTCTTTGGCTACCTGTGAATCAAGTGTTCGTCAAAATAACTTGTAGGTTATGCTAATGGTTTCTGTCAATGCATGGCATTTTTGTTCCTGATCATGTGGGCAAACCCTGGACATTGTGCCCTGACTGGTCACTTCAGGTCCTGCTAAGATAATGCATCTACAGTTCTCCATTCATATTCCTCTGCGGTTTTGAGGGTCTGAATTCATAAGTATCAGTCATTTTTAATAGCAGGAAAAGAATGCTCTTATTTCTTAATAGGTTTGTTTTAACTTATTAATAATTTGGTAATAATATGTAAGAAATAGTTTATAATGACTAGAAGATTAATGATTTTTACAGCAGTATCATCAGTTTGTATCTGTTTCCAAAGATATAAATTTATTTAAGCTTATACACTATTTTATTTACTGTTTTAGATACCCAAATAGGTTGCAAGCATCCTAAAAGGAATAATCTTACTACATTTTTTACATCTCAAAATTTTTTTTACAATGAATATAAAACGTTACATCACTGCTGTAAAGAAACTTCTTCCAAAACACAGACTTCATAAAAACAAAACAAGCAAATGACTCTCATCAATTTCCTGATTACTTTTGAACTGATTTTCAATAAAATTTGAATTAGCAATGTTAGTTGAATGTCATTTTGTGGCAGTCCACATTAGGTTCTACCAGGTGGACATTCCACGTTTCAATCTTGCGTCCAGGCACGTCTATATACGACAGTCGTCTGGAGATGTGAAAGTGTTCTAGCCTTGCTAGCCACTGCCCTGGGAGGCAGCACAGCTGCATATCCTACTCAACACTGAATGTACCCTATTGAATATTAGACAAAGTAACTTGCTCTAACATCCACAAATTTTTGCTACTAGTGTCTGAGTAAGCATATGTAGAGTTAGCTGCTGTATTTCTGCCTTCTGTTGTAATTGGTACAAGGTACTCTCAGTAGGTTACCCACTGCCTTCCTTAGTCTGTCTGGCACATCTCTTTGGCAAAGCCTGTCTGCTCCCTTTCCTACAAATGGGTCCTAGGGTTCAGAAGCAACCTAAAATCCCAACATCAGTGCATATTGCCACACTCCTGTCTTAAACAGCTTCATCCCAAAGATTCAAACTTCTCATACTAGCGTGCAGCTCACCACTTAAAAAAAAAACCAGCCACCGAAGCACGTGACTTAGAAAAACAGCAGAAGAAAATGATACACAGACATTGCCAAAGTGCTTAATAGTTATGCTTTCCCCTAAACAGAATAAAGGAGAAAAAAATAAAGTTTGCACTATTTTCTTGCTTGCACCATGGAAACTAGCTGTGGCTTGACCTAGCTGGCATGGCCTCAGAAAGAATTACTAAAAATGAACATAATCTGGATGACATTAAAAGACATATGTTGTCTTCCTGTGTGGATGGGTCCCAGCCATATTTACCTGCTCCATCTGCCCATAGCTGCCCTTGTGATATTCCCAGCCACTGACATTGAGCAGAGAGACAGACTTAACTCCTTTGAGACATCTAGGGATTTGCAAGAAGCCTGAATTTGCATTGATAGTCTTTGTGAGCACTAACTTCCACCTAGTGACAGCTATTTCAGGTAGGAACTGAGTCCTAATAATTTGTGAGAGCATTTTACATAGATATGAAGCATTTTACCACATGGAGCATAAATTAAAACATAATATTGATAATTATAAGGGTTTAGGAATAAAGAGAAGCACAGAATGATAAAGTGTAATATCTAAATCCAAATGATCATAGCTGGATTTAAGAGCTGACCTGGGCGTTTTGTATATAAGGCACTACTCATTTTTTAAGACTTATTTTTTTTTCTACTTTTCCTCTGTCCTCATTTCAATTTTATGAGAAATGTTTAAAATGCTGATTTTACCGTTCTTAAGAAACTATAGGGAAAATTCAAAACAGGAGGAGAGAGAAAGAAAAAAAAGATTCAAGACCTAAAATATACTTTTAAAAAAGTGATAATATCATCATCTTCAAAAATAGTCAATTTTATGAATATCTAAAAAAAGAAAAGCACTTTTCTGATCTGATCTTCTGAATTCACAACTGCATCATAGACAAATATATATTGTTTGTTTAAAACAGGTATTACAGTGAATCTAACTGTACACTCCTATGTGTAGTACATCTTAGTGGCTTATGAATACAAGCGAAGAGCACAAAAATAAATGTCATTAAGATTTTCTATATTCTTAATGTACTTGCTTAAAGAATCTGCCTTGAGATTTACATATATTTTAGTACTTAACATAAGTAAATTTATTCCAGAGGTTGAAATCTCTGCTTGAATGTATTAATGAAAAGGAGCTTGTACATAGGTATAAACAATCATATACACACACAAAACTGAAGGGAAATTTTACTCTCTGTACAATGCTGGTCATGTAAAAAAGTTAAAGAAATGTGAGAGTCTGTCAAGTGGCAGAACTGACATCAAAAGCCAATAATGTATTCAGATTATATGAAAAATATACCAAAAAATACTGCTCTCTTCTGCACGTTTTCCATTGACATGCAGAAAGGCAACACAGTTTCAAACAGCTGCAGAAATCTTGTGTGATATGCCAGTTTTACTAGCTGGGCTGCTTATTTGCCAACAAAACCTTGGGCCATGGTGACAGAATCTTGCACCCAGGATCTTTTTATTCCAACTTGAAGAAGTTACATGATTAATTTTAAAGGCTGATAGGAGAGTAAATACTGTTTTTCAAAGAGCCTGGGAATCATTCTCTGCATGAAATCCCAGAGCATTTTCCAAAACCAGCCCTGCCATTGAGGCAATACAATTTTAACTGAGATAAGCTAAAGAATAGACAGACAGAATATAACCTAAAAGGAGATGCCTGCTTTTCAGAATTCCCATCGCTGGTTGCTTTTGCCATCATTTTCACTCCTGCTGTGATTTTTCTCTTCTGAATTAACTCTTGCCCTGCATGTCAATAGTCTTTCAGTTCCCTCAGATGCTCCTGGCCATCTTAGCTCTTTTTGCATCCAGCCGCCAACACCAGCAGCCACACACAACAGTCTGCAGCTCTTGGTCAGGGACAAAGATGCCATCTAATGTGCACTGCCAGGATCTCCATATGCGAGGAGTCAGACACTACAGCGGCTGGTCTCCAAGGACAAGGAGAGGAGTTCTGAATCATTCTAGAAATCATAATTCGTATATGCTGAGGGAGACCTTGAGAAAATCTGAGAGGGGTCATCCTTGTCTCCTGCTGCTCTGGAGCAAGGTGCACTCCTTTGAGTGGGCCCAGTCCAAGACGGTACGAAGTTCCATTATGAAGAGCTGGGCTTCAGAGGAGAAAACCTTATGGGTCCTATAGAAATTAATCCACCTTTTTCTGTCTCCTCTGTCTAAGACAGCCTTGAGAGAAAGGTAGTCAAGCCAAAGAGTTAAGGGATGTTTGCACAGAGCTTCCCCATGGCTGACGGTAGCTGTGATGTGCCAAGCCACACAGCCCCGAAAGTGCCCAGACATTCTACTGGGTGTCCAGGACTCCTCCAACTTTTACCTGGTTTTGAAATCAGAACAGCCCTACGTTACACCTGTGATATTTACAGTTGCATAAAGGGAAAGAAAATCTTTCCTGAAAATTCCCAGAAACAATGAAATCGTTTCTGGTATGAAATGGTTAACTACAAGCAGCAGCAAGGGCAGCTGCTGTCTCTGGCACGCCCTTTGGGCCATGCCCTATGGCCAAAAGCTTCAGATTTGCAAAGAAAGGCTGAGCCTGGGAATTAGTATTCCTGCAGAAGCAGTTGGTGTGAAAGCTGTTGAATGAAGACTGTTTGCCACACCGACTTTATTTAGAAGCAGAGTTCACCTTTTTTTTTCTTTTGAGATGCTAGTGAGTTTCCAGTGATTTAATATTTTATATTCTAACTCTACAATAGATGTTCAGGATATCGATTTTTGAAAATTTCAGAATTTAAAGATATAATAAATGATAAGGCAGAAGCTAGAACTAGTATAATTACCACTAGTAAATCTAGTGGTATTGAGATTTGAGCTTTCTCTATTATTTTTTAAACCTATGCTTGATCAAGAAGAAAGATGAGAGAAATGTGTTTCTTTGAAACAAACAAGAATATATATACTTGCAGTACAGAGGCTGTACATGTTCACCAGGCCAGAACATTCCAAAATTCCAAACTTCATGCTATTAAGTATACTGAAAAAATAGAAAAAAATATACATTGCAGGTGATAACAAAGTTACAAAATAGCAGAACTAAGGGAACATTGTTGAATGCCAAAAAATGTGATATAATATGCAAAACATAGTATAATAAAAAACCATTAATCACAAATTTCTGAAGTAATAGCTATATACTTAGAAATAGCATAAATGATCCCAAATTTTGCAGTAACACAATCAACCTTTCACAACCTGAGTCACTTCTGATACTTTCCCTACTAAAAAGCAGACTACATTTATTTTACCAAATACAGTCCTTAACTGTGTGATTAAAACTATAATTGTAGTGCACATTAAGTGACCATTTTGCAAAGAAACCATTCTCAATATAGGTAGAGAAGTGCCAAAAAGAAAGATGCTTAAGATCAGCACTTCCTATAAATATCACTCAGTGCACATCAAATGTGTGCAGTTAAACCAAAATAATGAAACTAATGAAAAAATACTGTATTTAATAATTCTGTCCTGCAGTTGAACTGCAACTGATAGATGACACATCTGTATCATGGGAATCTGTTTATGTAGACCCATCTGTAAGATGAGAGCTGAAATAAAAACTGCAACATGATACAGTCGTTACCACAGCAAGTAAAGGCAGATCTGACTAACGGCAAATCGCATCTCTCTCAACCTCAGCTTTTCTGTCTATAAAATGGGGAATAACAATGCTTACCTATTTTAAAGGATTTGAGATTTGTGACTAAAAATACTTTTCAGCTATTCTTATCATTCAAAAATATGAATTTCTCTTTTGACCGAAAGTACCTGTGCATTTGTGAATTTAGAGCACTGGGCTTCTTCTTGCTGTTCTAAATTGTCATTCTTTATCCTGTAATAGTAGTTACAGTATTTTGGAGTATTTTTGAAAAATAGTGATTTTTAAGTTACAGTAGTGAGTTATAATGCCTTAAGGTTCTCTGGCACTGAGTATCTAGCATAATATTTTAAATTGTTTTTAGATAAATGGTAAGATTAGTCATTGTTCTTCCTTAAATCTTTACTCTGCTAATAGCAGACTATAAAAGCTAGTTTTAGTCCTACTAGATGCAAGAGAGCTCCAGCCACTCAAACCTCCAGAGCGAGGTATCGATTTACAATATGCCCAGCTGAGAACAATGTACCGATGCACTCCTCAGTGCTCGCCTCTGATCAATGCATCTGAAGGGAAAGCACCATTTCGTGTTGGACTCTCAGAGCTGAACAATGTTTTCATAGATGCCATATATACCACCTAGTAGCAATTGCATAAATAGGCTTGCAGTGAAGGTGCCAAAGATGGAAACTGCATATTTTAAAATAGCTTATCAACGTGCTTGAGAGAGTGCACAGCAATGGAAATAAGTACACTACATAAAAGATAACGATATGCAGTCATGAAAAGCAAGACTTTTGCATGTGAACAATGAACACTGTCAGAGAGAAGATCAAAGTATCACATAGTTCGTGGCCCAAAACATCAAAGAACATTTAAGGCTCTAGGAAACATGCACAATTAAGAAGCTTAGAAATTATCATGTTGCCTTAACTAGGAGCATAGGAACAATGGGGCACTTAATATACTATGAATACCTCAATACGTGGAATTGAGATCAAACAAATCTTTATCTGTTTTAGAGGAAAAAGTCAATGAAAAGTATAGGTACAAAGGGAATTAGTGGGCCTTGCAATTCTGAGAAAGAGTTGGTTTGTTATTCAAATATTTCAGTATTTATTATTTTTAAAATTGCTGGGTTTGTCTATGATTTAAATTATATTAGTAAGTTATTTTGCAATAGAGTAGATGAATTTTTGATCCTATTGAAGCTGTTCTCAAAACAAGTTAGTGACTCCATTCACACAGGTAAGTTTTATTATCTGATCAATATATTTGATTTCTATCTTGAAGAAGAATTCTCATTTGAGCTAGGCAAAACCATAAATTCAACTCAAACTCAAAATATTTTGTCTTACCTGAAAGAAGAGGCACATAAACCTGGAGAAATACTTTCCTTGACTTTGCTTTATACACTGAAATTTTACCAGCTGACATTTACATACGCTAAAAAGATGTGGTTTCTTTTTCTGATTTTTTTTTTTTTATATTTCAGTGCTGTAGGACTAATAAATAAGAGACACAAGTGAGTGAATTTTTGTAATAATAAATTAGTAAATGCAAATAATTAAAATACAAATATATTTTCCATCATTCAATAATTAATTATTAAAATATTTGTACAGAGTTTATAAATTCATTATGATGGAGGTCATCTTTTGTTACTTACAGTGCAAATTACTTCCCAAATGATGTTTCATACTTTAAGTTGTAGTGAAAGGAAAATGCTTTCTAAAAGTAATGTCATTGGCAACAACTGCTGTAAAAGAGTGATTCTCAAAGTGAGGAAGGTTGGAAGTGGGTCAGTGGTTTAGTCCAGGAAAAGTCACAAGAAAATCTATGAAAATTTCATCCAGACTTCCACTTTCCCTTCCTCTCCAATTACTTCTCTTACTCTAACATCTTCTTCCCTCCTGATATGTTTTCACTTCTCTGGCAAGTCCACGAGGGGTTTAAACATAGCCTTTTGTGTAAGTGGGCTGTAGGGAGTGAGACATGAGGGTACTGCCCTCCCTGCCTCCCTGGCCAAGGTCACCTTCACCCTTGGTGGGCAGCCAGGCTTGTGGGGAGGGAGAGGGCTGGAAGGAGTGGGGTTGGAGCTGCATGCTCAGTGGCAGACCAGCTGGGCTGGGTAGGACTGGGGCTGAGTTTTCAGATATATGGCTGTGAAGTTAGGCTTTTTGGTGGGCTGGTGGTGTGGGGTGAGGGAATTTGTGGGGATGCACAGTTTGACTGCAGAAGTATGGAGCAGGCCAGCAAGTGGGGAGGGAGGTGAATGTATCCAAAGTACTCCAAAAACAGAGGTCAAGATCAAAACTGTCAGTGAATTACCACTGTGAAAGACTGGATGCTTTTACAGGTTTATTTAATAATGATGTGAAAGGAGAGGAAGTAGTCTCAGTCTTTAACTTTTGTTGTGTCAAAGCTGTTCAAACAAAACAAGCCAGACTTATATTCCAGAGTGTTGCCTATCAACATATCTAAAATCTGTGCTGAATTTGTACTCTGTCCGGCAAAGCTCAACATATCACAGGTTCCTATAGGAAGCTGTGGTATTCAAAACACAGTGAACCAGCCCAAAGCACAGGTCAAACTGTGCTCTCTCAGCATGCTCTCTGTGAGTGTCCTAGAGCTCACCAAGCAGGTACCAAAGAGTTACAGGACAAAATCTGACTCTTGGATCAGATACCTCCACAACGTAAACCTGATGCTGAAATCAGTGGAACTAGAAGAAGAAACAACTGAGTGGGAAAAGGGTCCCTGAACCTACTCCTGTGTATGTCCTTATGTGTTTCAGACAGCTACTGAGGTAAGGCCATATTCACTCAGGCACTATTATGTATGTGCACAAGTTTTACCATACTCTCCAGTCCATGCAAATTAATGCTGTGTTCTAAAACATTTTCCCTTATAGATTCATAAGGCTTCCAACCTGAATTTGTCACATCCCCTGCAAGTAAAAGCAATGTACTCTACTCCAACCTGTCATTCTGTACAGATGAAGCCAGGACACGGCATATGCCAGCACCTAACTAGGTATAATAATCTACCATTAGTATGCTGGGGTTTTTTTTCCAGTAATCATAGTGTTTGATATCTGTATAACATTTATGTGTTAAGTGCTATCATTGTTCAGCATAAAGTGGAATGACAGAATGATGAGAAGAAATATAAGTGTATCGTATATAACTGAAAAATAAAAGACTGCATTTTCATATGGAAAGTAAGAATTCATTTGCTGATGTTAATGGTTCTCCCCTTATGGCTTTTGATTCTTATAGGTGATTCTTATGTCTTCAAGTTAAGAAATTTTCAAGGTCATTTTTGAGAATGTGAAAACTACTTAAGGGTATCTGTCAGTATAGCAGCTATTAGAAAACTTATACACTACATTATCAATAAGAATTAAAAAGACAGCTTGCTTCCATTACCTGTGCTCCTCATGACACTGTAATGACTTTTAATAAAATGAGTAAGAGGATTTATGACAGGGAATGGAGGCTGAGAGTTGTTAAACCAAACCAAAACAATGAAACTATATTTTAATTCTTATTGTGTCACATGCTTAGACTTTTCTAAAAAAGGCAGGGAAACAGGATGCAGGTAAAATATCAAAAGGATATTCTAGTGATCAATCAGAAAGTAACAGTAAAGGCTAAAAAGAGATTTTGTCAGGAATAGCCTCCTTTAAAGCACATCCTATTTTAAATCAAATTACCTGCCCTGTGTAGAAATCAATGAAGAAAAGAAGAGCAATCACATTTTCCAAATCAAAATCAAGTGCATTTGCTAATGTTATTTGGACCTTGTTTTCTTCTGAAAGAAGAAATCCAGTGTAAGTAATGAGAGTGTCGAATACAACGCGTTTTTTTTTTTTTCAATGAGAGCACAATGATCTGATGCATAACAGATGGCCAAAGCATAGAAATGTTAGTAGGTACCTTACAAGGCCTGTCAGAAACTGACGTGAGTATGTCCCTTGAGAAGAAAGGATCTGTGTGGAAAGAGACGATCCATTACAGCATCAAATTTTAAGACTCCTGTTTTGAAATTTGAGTTCACAGAGCTATCAGTAGGTTTGAAATGTTAAGATTTCATTTAATTTTACTACTTTTTTTCTTAGCTATGCATATAGGCTATATCTATACTACATCTGACTGTGCTGCCAGAACTGCCTTCTATCACAGCCTGCTCTTGTGACAATATGAACCCATCCAGAGTGCCTTTTTTAGAAAGTCCTTCTAGATTCAGAAGGCAGGCTGCTTTCAAATCTCCAAGTTTGCAGCAGGGGATATATGAGATTTTCTAGGAAGATAAGTTAATCTTGTTCTTGCCCCTGAACAGCAGACAGCCAGGATGTCTTCATAATGCAGGTAAGTGGGGTTACACCTTCCTGTGAAGATTACCTTTTCAGAATATCACCATAGCTGCCCACACAGGCACTGCTGAAAAAAGGCAGTATGGATGGGTACCTATTTTGGTTTCCAAGCTGCCTTCTGAAACATTCTATACAGCAGTATAAATGCAGCCCAATTGACCAGAGTTTTAATTATTTCAGACTTCTTTCCACTGCTACTGCCAGTAAAAGTGTTTTCAATTTTGAGGTGTAGTGACTAATTCCAACCTACCACTGCTTAACACAACAGCTTGGCACATGAAGGCCTAAAGGCTCAGCCAAGCCTAAAGGCTGCTAGGGATGAGTGATATCTATGTTACTAGCACTCATGACAAATCCAACTCCTACAGGTCTCAGACATCCTTGTCTAAGCTTTGCAGCCAGGCGATGTCAAAATCTTACTATTTTTTTTCCTATAACTTATCTAAGATACAGACTTTCTCATCCATCCATGAGCTTATAAATGCCAGCCAGTCTCTTTTTTGCATTGTGTTTATTGGAAAGCTCATTTCTTTGGCTTCATCAAACACATCTTGCCCTTAGGCGGGGTGATGATGAAAGGAAGATCAGTTCCTACTTCCTTGCTTAAATTCTGTCACCTGCTGTCCAAATTCTCTATTCAAACCTCATCAGACATTAGATGACTGTTTTCCTCTCAAAGGGTCTTTCCAGTCTATTTCTTCCTGATCTATCACCTGAAATTCCCTTTCAGGAAGTCAAACCCATTCTTCAGTTTTTAAACTTAAAAATTCTGAAGAAAGTTCCTCATCTCATTTTGGAGGTGCACATATCTGCAGCGCTGTCTCATTATCCTCCTCTTGACCTACTCTTTTTCAAGATACCTTTAAAAATTTTGCAGTGGTTAGGCTGCTCAGCTGCTACCATCACTGCTGCTTCTCCTTAAGGAGACTTCTGTCTGTACCATCTGAGCTCTTTTCTGTTACACTTAGATTGTGTGCTGTTTGATGCAGTGATTCTCTTCCTGAAACTTCCAGAAATGAAAACATGCCCTACAAAAGTGCAATCTTTTATTTTAACATATCAACACCTCAAGAAAATATCTTTTTTTTCTTAATCCCCCAAAGCAGTTAATGATAACTGCTGTTTCAGGAAAGCCACCTGATTTAGAAGCATTACACACAGGAAATAAATCTGTAGACCTCTAAAAGAAAGGGAGAACTGCTAACAGTGCAGACCTCAGAATAATGCTAATCACAATTTTACTACTCACAGCCATTAGTTAGTCATTTTCACAATGTTTTCTCACATAAAAGAGAACAAATGGCTTATATTTCCTATCTGGAATTTATCTGAACAAACAGCTAAAGACTTAAGCCAACCTTTTCCAAAGTGTTAAGCAATCAAGAATTCACACAAAAGTCATTATTAAATTCTGGTCGCTCTTTTCTTGGAAATTATATTTTTTATTTAAGCATCTAAATATAAACTTAGAAGCTTAGACCAATGTTACAAAAGTTTAGCCATAGCCCATAGTCAGTCCTACTTTAGCTCTAGGACAGAAGAAAAAATCTATGGCCAAAATGACCCAGAGCCTACGTCTCAGAATCCTACAAAGCATATAACCCTGATCAACAGACACCACTGCAGAGAGATCCATGGCAATGCTGCAGGCAAAGAGGCTAAAGGAAAGGGGAGAGAAAAATCTTTAATACAAACAGTTACTATCCCAAGATGCTCAAACTGCATACCTTAACAAATTGAAGATAGATCTGTTCTAAAACAGTGAAATAGCTTACAAAAGTAAAATTGAATGTTTCTATTCCCCTATACCTCTTGATGAATATTTACTCCCAAATCTGGGGGAGAGGTAGACTTTAAGAAACTCAATGACAGCTACTGTCTAGGAATTAGATATACAGTCATAATAGAAAGAGCATTGCATGAGGTAATTATTTGCTTTCTTAGTATGTGTAATAATTTACCATTGCCTGCTCTTCAGCAGTATGCATTTTAGTTTCTCCCAGCAGAGTCATTAAATATTATTTAGTGCTGGTTCAAGATTAGTCAGCTTTACAGATGTATAGAAATCTGTCTTGAAGGGAAAGTAGAGGGCAAGTCTGAGGTCAGTGCCCGTGAATGACAGATTCAATTCACAGACTGCAGCAGCTAAGTAAGACATAACCTAGAGCCAAAATTACCAGACATACTACAGCTTTTACCAGACTGCAGCTCTAGAACTCCTGTAAGAATCCTTAGGGCTGGCATATAACAATAACAGATTCAAAAAAAATACAAAATGTGTAGACCTTCTAAGTTATTATATATTTTCAGCTCTTTGCAGTGATAACCAAAGTAAACATGGTTGCTAGCAAATGAAAAGAGACAATACAACCTTCCAGTTTAGACTGAGGTTTATGTACAAAAGCAAATGGTAGCACCAATGCCACCTATGTTCCAAAAGCCCGCTTTCAAAAAGGACTGAAAAATAAAAGACTAAAAATATTATCTGAATAAAATTAACTTTCGAATGGAATTCTACTTAATGTACTCAAAGCAACTATGTTTTTTTAATATCACTGAATATGTGTATCAGTGAAGCAGTGAAATACTTTCTACTGTATGTCCCATTCATGAATTATGACAATTTTACTTCAGGACAGGTACAGTCCTCACACCTGCTGACTTAAGACTGTGTCCACCTTAGCATTGCTCTGTGTGTGTGTGTATACACATACACACACACACACACACACACACACACGTGTGTGTATGTGTATGCATACATATGTATATATGTATGTATATGTACATATATCTGTATATGTATATGCATATATAGAGATGTATAGTTGCCCCTTATTACAGATGTATAGGCTCTGGGGTTTATCGGTCTCTCTGCCACACTTTGTGTTGCATTTGTAATTTTAACTGTTTCGCCTATGCAACTTGCCTTGTTGCTTCAATGCAGGATGAGAATCACAGTAAAATACTTTAGGTAAACAAACATATCTCAGGTAATCTCTGAACACCTTAATCGTCTCATTTGTTAAAGACAGATAACTGTTTCACAGTGCATGAGGTTTATATTCAAGGATTCATAAACTCTTTGATATGGAAAGCACTCTCAAAGTGCCAGATAGTATTAGTTAAAGTGTAATTATGAAAAGCAGTGATCCTTTGAAGTGTTTAAAGTAATGAAGGTAGTTAGCTCTACCTAGAATTGTGGGAAAGACTAGCACTGATGGAAGTCAATTGTTTGCTTTCACTGTCTGATATAGAAACTTCCTTTGTTCCTTCAAATCATGCTTGTGTATTAGAACAAAAATATTTGGGAAAAAGACTCACACATTTCCAGCCCAGGAATAATTTTGTATTTGCCCATCAGAAAGCAGATAAACAAAATAGACACACACATCCTGAAATAACATCCAGCAGACCTTCCTTATCTAGATGTGCCAGTAAACACAGTTTTACAAAGCTCCACAACCAAGAAAACAGTGCTATGGAATGAAGTATAATATTCTGCAGCATATTTACAAGTATTTTTGGTGTATCTTCTTTAATGTCTTTATATGAGTAACGATTTTTTTTTGTTTCCTCTGTAGTTTAGAAGATGCATCTTACTAATACATTAAACAAGAAATACTTTTGGATCCTGGGCCACAAAGTCACCTGTTTTGTTAAACAGTTGTTAAAATAACACTGGCACAATCTTGATGCATTTTAGTTAGCAGTTTGCCAACGGGTCTGCGGGCATGACCGACAAGTTAGCTCACCTCAGGCAGCAGGCCCTGTAATAGGGTGTGTACGGCCAGCCGATTTTCGAGGACAAGTCCTGAAAACATGATAAAGGGTCATCCTTTCTGGTCCATGTCCACCAATGTGCCCATAAAGAGCAAATAATCTGAGCTGAAGACGGAGATACTCAGAGGTGAATTTCTAGATCTTGACCACTTAGTTAATGCTAAGAAAAAAATCCTCAAAAAAATGTTGAATAACCTCTCTTTCCATTAAGCATTGCTAATGAAGCCAGCATGGGTTTCTAAACAGTTCTCTGCCCCTGTACCTCCCTATGTATTTCAGATGTATATTTAGCCTTCTTTAGGCATTAGTTTTAGAAAAGAAATGTATCAGATTGGGTTTTTCAGCCACCAAAAATACTAAATATTAGTGTAAACATAATATAAAAACATTGAAATGGCTCTGGTACACCCACTTTCATTTAATCTGCTTTTGAACTGTCCTAGTTCCCTCTGCTAAAGATAAACTCTCTGTTTAAAAAGGTCTTTTTAATTAACTGTATAGTATTCTCCTGACAACGAGAAAAAAATTTAACAGATTTGCCATGTACTCTTTTTTTTAACTCCTTTTATTCATAAATGCACTGTGGTTATCCAGGAAAGCCTATTTAATCTAAGAGAAACACTAAGAAATTAAACAGTTTTTTGGCACATGTTTTCAGTTCTTTCTAGATCTATTCAAAATGTTGCAGCGTATATATTTACTGAAACATACTTAGAATAAAGCCTAGAAGAAATGTTTTTAGGAGGTCAAAGACTATATAACTAATATGCATTATATAACTTAGGATATTCTTTTCTGTAAGTCTGTTTTACCTCAGATATCTATTTCCTTTTACAGACTAACAGAAAAACAGGAAGGAAGAGATCATCAGAGGCCGTCCAGCTCACCTCCCTGCCCAAGGCAGGATCACTATGCTTCCCAACAAATGTTTCAGCTAAACTATTCCTACAGACATTCATGATGGAGATTTTGCAACTTCCCCCAAAAGCCCATTCCAGTTCTTTGCTATCCTCACCATCAGAAAATTCTTTTGAACTAGTTTTTTTTTTTTTTTTTTTTTTTGCATTCTTCTTGTCCTATCCACCATGGACATGAAGAATAGAATTAATCTGCAGTATATTCAAATGACTGCCTGACCCTCTTCCCTTCCTTTCCTCTCTAGATTTGCTCCAGAAACCCTGCCAAAACTACACAAAGCACCCTTCTGAGGCATTCCTAAGAAAAACACCCATCATCTTCCTCAGAAAGATCTTAGTCTGCAAGATTACTTTTCGGCAAATAAATTTACAGTAAAATAAAAATGGTTAGATGCTTGAAAACATTAAATAAAATGAAAGATCTTACTCTTAAAGAAATACTATTAAAGAGTAAGTAGAAAATGGTGTCCAGGGAGGGATGAGAGGGTGGAAGAATTGCATGCAAATACATCTGGAACACAGTCAAGTCATTGGTTTAAAATGCACTTAAATAACCAAACATTTGACAGCTTCCTTCAGATACATTACTTCAACTAAAAAATAGTGCAGTTTCAGCTTAGTTTTGTCATCTTTGACCAACATCTCTCTAAAAAACAAACAAACAAACAAACAAACAAAAAAAACATTAGAGTCACTTAGAGTCACAAAATCCCCTCGATTTATTTCTAAAATCATCTTTGTGACCTTGCCAGCATTTCATGCAGCATTTCTGTTGGGTTCTTTTTAACCAGAAGGAGGATCTTCTGCATTTTATTATGAAATAAGTGAAAACAGACAATGTTGGGAGTAAAACAGAGAATCTGTTGAAAGAGTAAGAGCAGAAAGATAAAAGTGATTGATCTGAATGTTTACAAGGTACTGAAATAAACAACCACAACCAAGATAGAGGAAATGAAAAGGTACAGAGCTTGAAATCACAAAGTGAGCTTGATAACTGTTTCTGAGGCCAAAAAATAGAGGGATTATATCCTGCTTTTCTCAGAGACTTGTAAAAAAGAGGAAATGAGTAAAAAAGGATGGAAACATTGTAAAATGGATCATTGCAAAGATGGCCAGAGATACACTGGGTACCACTGAGAGAGAAGGTGATGTAAATTTGGGTATAGAAGAAGCAAAGTAATCAGAATTTCCTAGCACAGAGAAGTAGGAGAGAATGAGCTTCTGGGGCTAATAAACAGAAACAATAAGTGAAATGATGGCTGAGTTAAAAAAGCAGTATTTCAATTGATATTAAATATGGAATATTAAATATAGGAAAGGGTGTTATCCAAAATTTTGGTAAAAAGTGCAAAATAAATACCAATTATTTTTGTTAGAACTAAACAATGCATCAGAGGAGTGTGAAAGGGTCCCTGGAATCAAACACAGGGGTGGAAATGAAAGAGACAGAAATGGTAACACAACTATCAGCGAAAGACAGGAATCCTGAAAACACTGAACATCCATGTATTCAGTAAGATATCATTGTGATTCTTCAAATAAAAATTATTAATATTAAATTAAAAAGTTCATTTAACAGAAATTGGACTAATCCCAGTAATGAAAAGGACTATGATTTCTGTGTCTATATATGTGACTTGACTAATTACTTCACCTACAATAAACTTCAGATTGTTTCCATCCAGGTTTAGAAGTTTTTGTTCATAGAAAGCTTCTAAGGAGAACATTATAACTAGAATAATGAAAGTAACATATGCTCAGAACTACTGAGCATTAGGAAAAACATTTGGAGAATTTTGCATCATACTCCCTACAACATTAGGTTTGATCAGAAACATTACTTGTAGCTTAAAGGTTAAGGTTTACTCAGAGGTTCACTTTTGTCCATTTTAGAATATTTCAACCTTATGATTTTTATTCCCTTTGAGCAATTTGATCTCTTAAGTGCTCTAAAAGACTATGCTAAAAAGAGCCTAATGGTTTTCCTTATCCGTCTTACTGACTACATAACAATTTTTTCTCAGTTTTTACATGTGTGAATATGTATTGTTCAAATTTTAATACAATTGCCAGCAAAGAGAATTCAGGTTGTCTTCTGCTACTCCTTTTGGCAGTAAAAGAAAATCTATGGGCCAAATACCCTCTTACTCCTGTGGAATTCCACTGCTGCCAGTATATATGGCAGCTGTCCTCAATGGAGAAACTGAAGGTGGACTATATTCCTGCCACTGGAAGAGAATTAACAAGCCTATTCATGATATTTTCACCACAAAAGAGCCAGCATGCTTTCCCATGAGTGAGCTGGTACTGGAGTTCAGAAAAATAATAAAATGAAAGAAACATATTCATCCAGAAAATTATCAAACACAGTTTTAATAGAGCCAGAAGCAAAAATATAAAGCAAGACTGTGCCACTTTTCCAAAGAACTTTTCAAAGAAAATATCCATTTCTCCCTTATAATGTCAGACTATTTGTCATAACCAAAAGCAAAGAAACCTTCATACTTCTCTAATCTCAGTACTACAATTTGAGGTAGCCAAAAACGACAGTAAAAGGATGAGAAAGATACAGTTTAAGGGATAAAATCCAATGCTAAGACTTGTGGTTTTGCCCCAACTATATCCACCTCTGTCACTGATCTGCAAAACTCTTACAGACTTTTGTAGGAATTCATGTATTGGGAGAGGGCAGGATGTGGTGTGATACGGAAGTAGCAGCGTTGCCATCCTTAAAAGTCAACAATTTTGCTTGGCATTGGGAGAATATATTGAATAGACGAGTCATATTCATAGACATTCCAAAGGCTTAAGACCACTTTAATTTTGAATGAGATAATCACTCATTATTTTATTTTAGCTTCCCAACTATTTCAATAGTTAACATTTACAATTTCTGAAACTTCAAAGTGAGTTTAGGTTATAATATAACATAAAAGAAAACTTGTAGACTTCAATGATCAGTAATAAACTACCCTTACTCCTGATAAAATGTAGCATTGCATAACAGCCTACAAGATTTATGATTCCATTATATATAGTCATCTATTTCATTTTCCTGTAGATCATTACAGTCAGTCATTATTTTGTATTTCTAGTACAAATACTAAGTAAACTGATATTGCTTTTCTAGAATTTTCATAAAATTACTTGGATTATACGGTATACAGTAAAAATCTGCATCCCTGGAACAGGCTAAAGCCTTTTCTTTCCTCCCACCATCATCAATACTTCCTTTAAAATTATGAAAATTATCTTGACTCTACCTGACAAATTAAGGACAATCAAATTAAGGCTGCCTGTCTCTAACTTGCTTTCTTGTGTCTAAATATTTCAGCAAAAATTCAAGATCACACAAATTAGGCTCAACAGAATAAACTAACTGGGTGTCAGTCTTGACAGCAATCACCCTGTTATTGTTTCACATGAGATTCTCAAAGTCATTTTTAGCACAGCCTTTTTTCCTTTGTACTTTATTAAACTTGGGCCAATCTTGAAAAACACAATAGAAAAGTAGGTGTATTTCAAGGACGCAATAGTAATATCAATAAATATAACTCAAGAGTTTGATACCACAACTACAAAACAAACATTTCTAGAAAAAGTATACAAATTGACTTTCAATACTGAGACCAAAGGACCAGCCATTTTCAAATATTGCAGAATGAGCAACAAAAACTTTTTTGAGGAGAGGGAAAGGAGAGGGGGCCGCAGTCTAATAGGAGAAAAATTAATTCAGTGGAAGTATTTTAAGCACATACCTCAGACAAGCAGCAGAGAAGAAATCCATTTTAGAAAAGATGCTGAAAGTGCTTGATGTCCACCTGGCAAATTTCTTGTGCTGTTTAAAAAAGCAAGACGGTTCAGATTATGAACCGAGTCATGTCTACAGCATTACAACCAGTCCCAATCTCTACATAAATGAAAATAAGGTCATCTAGCTATGTGCCTTTTCAGAAAGATTGGGGGGGGGGGAGGAGAGACAGGAAGTGGGGAGAGGAAAAGGATGTAGCCCTTTTCTCCACCTTCAGTAAACCCCAAATGCTTGGAGAAAGCATTTAGCCTTAAACCAGGGCTTTTGCATGGGAAGGAAAACTCTACACTCCTGCAGTGCCTGGGTTTTAACTACACATTGTTTTGCTTTAGACCTTAAAACGTTTTCTAGATGAAGAAACGACATGACCTCCATTACATAGTTACTACTTCTGAATAGTTCAGGGGAAAACTCTTAAATAAAAAAGATTAAAAACAAAAAACAGCCCTTGCAAATATTCAGAAATATAACGCCAGTGAAATCCATCTTGTAACAAAACGCTGTGCTGCCAGACAGACCTGACTGCAGCTTTTGAAACATTACAAAAATACTAAATTGGATTTCCTCCTCCGTTTTATGCCTCGTGTTAACTATAAAGCAAGCATTCCCAAATGACAGCAAATAGAAAATGGGGGAGGTGGAGGGGAACCATACAGATAACTAGCAAAAATGAACTAAGGTCTAGGATTTAACATTCTGCTGGCTTACCTGATAAAACATGAATTTCAAATGCATTATTTGGAGAACACAAATACAAAAGAAATAGTGATGACAAAATGCTCTCTAAAAAATTTGCACAGGTTCCCAGTTCCAAAAGATTACCAAATATTTATAATTGCTGCATTCTCAGTAGGAAGGGGGAGGGGGGAGAACACCACCTCTGCAGTATCCTCTCTGCTTTGTCCCTGGCTTCCAGCGCTAAGGCTCACTCTATGGCACCTAACACAAATCAGCAAATAGCAGGCAAAAAAAAGGGAGGGGAGATGGAAGACGAAGAGAGACAGAGAGCAGAGTAAAGAAAGAAAAGAAGGGATAAAAAGAGACAGAGCCATCACCTTGAAGGACAGCCCCATCTGCTGGCAAAAGAAATGAACAGGCTGTAGCCAGCGGCTTTTTAAAAGATTTTCTGACAGATTAGAGTATGAAGAGCTACAGCATCCAGTTCCTTCAAAAAGGAACAAAGGGAAAGATTAGGCTAGGAAATAAATTACTTTATCAAGTGTTAAGCGAATAAAAGTTGTCATTACTTTTTGGTTAATTATTTGCCTGTGAAACACAGGAAGGAAATACTTTTAATTTTTTAATACAAAAACTATGTGGTCTATCCTGAAGGCACCAGAAGCATTTACAGACTCGGCCCACAATTAAAATGTTCCACAATTAAATGCTACCTATCATCTGTCTTGTTTTACACCTCCACTGAGCAGTAGTGGTGCTTTTAACATGTTCAGCCACAGGTTCAATCAAAAAAAAAAAAAAAAAAAAAAAAGTGCAAGAGTCATGATATGATGATGTGTCCATCTATTCAGGACTGCACTGGCAGTCCCGCATACTGGCCCACCTGCCTGTGATGGCAGAACTCGAAATTACACCGTTTTCAGATGACAGCTGGGCAGCCAAATCTGAAAAGCAGACAAAAAATGCTCCTTTTTAAAATTCAGACTGCTAACAGCAGTTGTAACAGCAACTCTTAATACAACAAACTGCAGCTGCACTGGATCAGCCTCAGTTTTGAGCTAAATCAGACAGCATTACACATTTCTAGCTTTGCTTTCCTGACCAAAAAAAAAAAAAAAAAAAAAAAAAAAAAAGGTGGAACTGGGCTGGCCATCAGAAAATGCTTTTGGAAAGCATAATTTCACCCATGCTGGAGGAAGGTGGGTGCAGGATGAGTCATGCTGGTAGGAAAGGGGGCAATGACTAGGAAGGTGGGAGGTGCACAGAAGAAAGGCCAAAAATAATACTGCATTTCTTTCATTATGTAATATGGTTTTGGCATGTAAAGATATAACGAAATAAACCAAATTAACATCTGTGTACAACAAGGCTGTCACCTGTGATATAACAGATACTTGACACATTAACCTGCACACAATGACCCTAGGCAGCTATACAGAATGTGATCCCCTAGATTCAATTCTAACATTGTCCTTTCTACTTTTTTTTTTTTTTTTTAAGGATCTCATGAAATTTTGGCAGCTTAAATCTTGAACTTAAGCTATGTGAAGCTGAATTTCTCCAGCTAAGATGCTTGGCCCTCACAACAAGCACTTGGATTCTTTCACTACAATATCTAATTTTCAAGTATTTAACAATGGCAGAACGTTACAAACAATTGTTCTAACAAAAATAATGAACTCTAATCTCACATACTATTAAGTTTTTCTGTGCAAATATTGCAGTGATTAAAAGAACACAGCAAGAAACCTTTAAACATTTAATTAAAATACCCCCCAAAACATCCAAACACCCATCTTCAGATGCTGAGATACTGAAAAAGCTGTGTAACCTACATCTCCTACAGAAGTTGGATAGAAAGAGTACTGTTTTTGAAAAGGCTAACATCAAAAGAAAAATGAGCAGTTTTTTTTTGTTTGTTTGTTTTGGGGTATTTTTGCGTGTGTTTTTTCAATCATAGGTGTGGTATGGAAGGTTGCCTGCAGTGGAGATTCATATGCTGTGTGCACAGGGCAAGAACAAGCTGGATACAACCATGCAACGTTTCTCCTTGGAATGTGCCTGAGCTAGAAAGACTCTCCATACTTTCTGACACTGCTGCCATAATCACCAGTTTTGAATTTAGCTTTTATGCTGGCACTATTGCTAAGCCACTAAATATTGCGGGTAGGTCCCTGTTACCCAAAACAGTTCAGTTCTACGATCTACAGGTGAAAAGACCCATGAGCTGTTCTCTACTGCTTGCAACAGACTCTTGACCTGTTTGATTCCTATTCAGGTTTAATTATAAAACCTGAGAGATCTTTTTTCATACATTTCCAAAGTTCTTCAGGTGCTCAAAAGTATTTGCAGGTGAAAAATTACTTTGTTGTGGTAGTAACACATGACACAGAATTGCCCTCAAAATTTGAAGGACTTAGATGTTCAGACAGTATTGCTGATGCCAGCTGATCATTCCCAGAAGTCTTTGTGCTCATAGATAACATTTCTTGAAATGGTAGAATCACCAGGTGTTTATAAATACAGATTTGCCACTAGGTTAAAAGGCAGAATGTTTACCCCTCAGCTTGAAATTTTCATGCAAGTTCCTCTGGTCTTTGCTATAGTCTGGGTTTGTTTGGTATTTTATGGGCACAGCTCTTTTAAAATGTTGCACTTTGAAATGAACTGAATACTACAGCAGAAAACAATAAACTAGAAGCTAGAGAGCTTAAACAATAAACATAGTGTAGTAAAAATCTTTGAGATTCCTCAAAGATTGAGGTGCCTTCAGTTTTAGTCCTGAACGTATCACTGACCTCAGTACACTGTGAAGTGAAACACTGAACACACTGAACTTCCCACCAGCTTAATCATAATTTTAGTATATTATGAAAGCATCCAGTGATCAGTGAAAGCATCCAAATGCCCTTCTTTAAGCATCAGTAGAGGTGCAGCTTAGCATCCTTAGCATAGCCACTGACTTTAAGATACCTAGAAGAACTATTAACAAAATACTGAAGTATCCTTTTAAGCTGCATCTATTGTGGCTCACATTTCACTGGACACACTCTTATGAACAGGTGCTAAATCAGGAGATTAGCTCTATCAGGAGACAGTATTTGGAAAATGGATAGGGTTTGTGATTATCTTGACAAACTCCTTTGGTGGCTACCTGGCCTTGACCAAGACAGCTGATACGGGGTTTGAGAGAGTTGGAAGAACTTGTCAAGACTATAGCAACTTCTTTCATACTGCTACAGAGCTAAATCCTTTGAATTCTTGTATTTTCAATGTTTGAAACTTATACATTGCACCACAAATGCAGGAAAAATATATATATTTTTTCAATATATAGCATATATAGTTTCAACTATGGATAGTGATTTACTATCACTAACGTTAGTAAATAAAACACAATTTCCCTTTCCTCTTCCCCCTAAAACGAGCTTGCATCTTTTCATGTCTCTAAACACACAGGACACTGCTAATAGCTAGTAAAATATGATAACTTTCAAAGACAAGCGAGCCTACGATACATGTTGTATTTACTTTTCCTTGCCACTCCTCACTGCAGATACAGTGCAAGTTTCTCCCATCCTGTTTGCGGTATGAGTAATCCTTGTAATGGGCACAGGCTGAAGCAGCCACACAAGCGCACGATGGAGAGCATGTGCGTGTCCCGCACAGCAGGAGAATGGCTGTCAGGAGATACTTCATGACTTCAGCCTTGCGCCTGCAATCTTGCAGGTTTCAGATTCTGCAGACCTGGTAAATTTGCATTAACAGAAACGTGTGGTCCACACATCCTCACACAAATTTTGACCAGTTCTACTCTTGGCTCTGCCTCAGGAACTACTGTGCTGTGAAGAAGAGACTGGTAAGTTTTCAGCTCAACTACCACAAACAGCCCACCCTTAGTGATCACAAGGCATTGGATACTCTGGTTTTCTTCAGAGAACCGTTTTTGAAAGTACAATGTCCAAGGTACCTTTTTTTTTATCAATGCATTAAGAAATCACTCGTGACTCTTGCACAGTATCTCTTTCTAGTAATTCTAGCAACGAGTTATTTGAATTGTACTAAATGTGGAAAATGGAGTAATTAATCTAATATCTAGCAAAAGAGCCATCCAAGATCCTACATGGACAAGCAGGTGAACTTGACAGTCCAGAGGGCCTTTTCTCTCTCTAAGCTATGTGAACCAACTATACTGCAGCCACAGAAGAGCTATACAAGCAGTCAAGGATGGAAAAATGTCATCATGGAAAACCAGGAACTGGAAATATGACATGGAATGTAGCAGTATGGAACCGAACATTACTTCCAATTAGGTTCAGTGAAAAGTAAGGGAATCTTTTGAATAAAAGAACAGTAACTGTTTGCCAAAGAAAAGAGCACATCTGCCAGTTATTAAACAGGTATCTCTAGAAGAGATATGGTCCATTTCTACATCAATAGATTTTTGCGACATTTCAAATGTTTTTGTGTACTAAATATAAATGAAACTTGGCAGTTACAGACAGTGAAAGATCTGAATTTCTGAGAGCCCAAGCTTACCTGGAAAGTTTGTGAATTAAAGAATTACAGGCTTATATTTAGATGTTATGTGAGATGAACTAAACCACAGTTGTTTCTAGACTTTCTTTTTCAATTTATCACTAATGTTAAATACGGATTTAGTAAGCACATTTGTCATCACAATATGTATCTCAACTGCTCAGTTAAAATGGGCAGATATAATCTGAGATGGAAAGTAAAAGTCTGATTTTACTGCTATATTTTGCTTATATTTTAGATTAAAGAATTGGTATCACCATTGCTTATGCTAAACAATTTAGTCTAAAATAGTTTAATTTGCACTCTTTTATACAGTTTTCATGCTCCCTAGTTTCAGTGGCATTTCCAGTGCTACCAGGTAAGTATAGAAAGTTCCCTGTAGAATAGAAAACTCTAGTACTGGGAGAGAAACTAGAGAGAAAAGTTTCTCAGAAGTTCAAACTGCATACTGTGACGTAAGGGAAAATACAAGATACTGAGAGCAATCTACTGATTCAATTCAGGACAATTCTATAAAGTCACAGAAATATACCAGGAGGAAGCAGTGACCACTAATGATCCATACCCTGCAACACAGTGGGTTCATAAAATGCCTTACAGTTTAGATTCCATTTTTCAGCCCCGTATTGGTATACCAGAATACAGGATACAAAAACACACGTATGAAACACAGACTTATAATACTTCATATCCTACTTAAGCATCTTCACCTTGTTATGCCAAGAGGATCCGTGCTTGTCCTACTATGTACCATGATGCAGAAAATAAAAATAACATTTCCAGAACACTATCCTACACTTAAACACAATAAATCAATTTTTTTAAAAAAAATTCAATAGATAGATAGGTTATTGATACTCTTTAAGCCAGTAAGAAAATACTTGAAGCTCCCACTGTTGAAATGGGACAGAACACAGTGTACTCATACAAAATAGCATAGCTATTTTTGAACACTTCCGGCAGCAAGAAGCAAAGAATCTGGACTACATCATCACAATCCTGCATAGTACCCGGAGTTTTGATTTAATCTCTCATACTATACTATGATTTTAAGAGTTTATTGTAGGAAATACTTCCATATTTTAGACTATAAAATGATATCTTTAAAATACTACACAGTGCAAAAAAGTAGAGTTATTTTCCAGATACTAAAACCAAGTCATATATTCTTGAACCTAATTTCCTTCAGAAAATAAATAATAAAGGTACCAGTCTGGCATTTGTACTAAATCACAGTATAGATCTCTGTAACTGGCATCAAAGGAAAAAAAGTAATTTGGTAACTAGTAAGCTAAGATCATGACGAACAGACAACTGACTGCTTGGTAGTTCTTCTCCTTTTCCAGAGAAAGAAATCTTTTAAAGATTGTATGAAAATGATAAAACAATTCACCTTACTTACAAACAAAAGTGTTGAAATGAAATTCTATCTGTCATTCCCAGAACAGTGTGAAGAACTATTATTTTTGTCTAGTGAGGGATTTTTATTTTCTATTTAGACACTTATGAACAGAGGCACATTATTCAGTGTGAACATCACTGTTTCTAAGTTTACACATTAAATGAAATCTTGGTAGAAAGGTGTTAACTGTAACTGGTTGATACACATGCTGACCAAAGTTTCTTTCAGGCATTTTTACAATAAATTCCCTTATATTTTGAAATTCATTAATGTATCTTAAATCAGCAGTATTTAATTTTCACAAATTGTCAACTCCCATAAATTGGATCCTACAGTACTGGGGAGGGGGGCAGGAGAAGAAAGAGGGGGTAGTCGCTGTCCAAGGTACTGTACACATGCACAAGTTTTCAAATTAGTATTTCTTATATACAAAAATAATTTTGAAGTTATTAAATTGTAAGTGCCCCTGGCAAGCACAGCTTCCTTGCTGAAATTCTCTACATGATACTGCAGTATCAGTGTTATGCTGTTACTTTCCAGGGCCTCTTCTACTGCATTCCAGTATAATCATGTATTTCAGCATCTGACAATCTTCAGTACGTATAATTGGTTTGAAGACAGACCCATTCCATGTTTTATTATAGAAAAGCCTTCAATAGAACGTAAATATAAAAGATTTCTTTGAGTTCTATATGGTGCATGAAACAAAAGGTACCCTAGAAATCTAGCTGGCATATGCTGTTCTGGCATTCTGCAGAGCAGTCACTGAACATAGCTTTATCTGCAGTATTCACCTTTTCTATACCAGAAGCATACAGATTCACACATTCATGCAGTAAATAGCAAAGAGCATCCTGGCTTTAACTGTTACTTTCAAAAAATGATCAGAGAGTGTAAGACAATTAAATACAAGACACTTTTCCCCATTTTGTTTCATTTAATAAAGGAAGCATATTTGCAATTTGCAAGGCTAAAACAATGCAACAGCCAAAAATTGCAGTAAACCTCTCAGAACTAATAGCTATATCCAATAATGCGTTCCCGCATCACCTTCAAGCAAATGGGTTTCATTCACTACTTAATCAGTTAAATCAACAATAATCCCCATAGGGTTAAAAAAGACGTTTGTTAAACAAGCCTAATTTAGGATTAATTTATTTGCAAAGTGTCTTAAAGCTGGGATGCCTAGAAGAACTACTGCTCTGATAATTCGATCATGCTGACAGAGCTGGTTTCACCTAGCAAATTCTCTCTGCAATTCACAGCATGGCTGACAGTTATCTGCATAGAAAAATAGCACAGCAACCATTTAAATCATGCAAAAACATTTACCCAAGAAGACGTGGTAAAGATGAGGATCCAGCTTTCAGACCCCATGAAGCATTAAGCTGAGGGAGCAATCCACTAGCTTGCTCAGGCCAGCAGTGTCTCTCCTACACTTGACCTAGACTGCCTTACATAATGAGGAATCAGTGCTGTATCCTGCGTGGAGGAGCAAGCTGAATGTCATCACTGGCAGAAGTAGGGAGAACTGGCAGCAGGCAGGCTGGTAGTTAGCATGGAGATCACGAAGTCTGCTTTCCCTGAGTGTTCTGGGAGAAAACACAAGAACAGCTCAGAAATGCTGGTGTCATTCCCCCTCTCAAATGAATGACCGGAAGGAGTGAGGGTGTTACAAACGTGAGGCAGCCAGCAAGTGCAAAAGCTGCATCTGTACTTACTATCAAGGTAATACAGTTCCTGTCACAGTGTATCTAGAGGACTGCATAGCTACAGCTAATAGGAGGGCAACAGCAAGGCGAAGTAAGGAAGGAGCGACACAGACTGCTGCTTTATATATTGCTCTTCGTGGTGAGTAGCAGAAAAGCAAAGGTATAAGATATACTGGAATTATTTTCCAAAGGGAGAATACTATTTCCCTAAATTACTGCATGCAAAAAAAGCTAGTTTCTGGAAGACGAACTATTTGCTATCTGTTTTCCTTGATGTTACAGAGGTTAAGCTGCTTGTATTATGGATGTTTTGATATTTTCAAGAAAATGAAAGATAAACATGCTCCTGGTTGTGAAGCTGTTTACAGTTATTCTTGGTATTTCTTTGCTATTTTTTGGAAAGAAGCTCTGGGGAATTTCTTATTTTACTATTGCCTGGAACATACTAGCACTCCCTCTGTGGAGGGCATGAGGATAAATGAGAATCTAGGCTTAGCCAACAGTTTGGAAACCTACACAACCTTGCTTAGAAGCAGTTTCATAGTAACTAAAATCACTGCATATGACTTGTACTCTGTATTTTATCTGAATACTTGAATAGTGAAGAATCTTAAATACTAATAATCTATATACAAGTCATTCTTATTCTATGAACATTTTAAGTGATACAATTTCTCCTTATAGAGAAAACCAAAGGCTTTAACAAGATGAGACATTTTAAGTTTTCCAGTTATACCTGAAACAGCTTCATTGGGCTTGATCATGAGTAATGGCAATTGAATTGAAATTTCTAGTGTCACAGATCAAAATAAATATCAATATTGTGTTGACAATGAATAAAACAGGGATATAGGGAAGTATGAAATATTTACTCATGTTTAATGCTGCAGTTGATGAAAGTACTGATAGATTTGGTGCTCCTTCTCATTTAAATGAAATGGTTTTAGGGTGAGAGGGTGAGATAATGTGCATAATTTTCAAGAAAGCTCTGAAACTTGCCAAGTCAAAATCTTGGGCTTCATTAAATATGAGAGGAAAGAGAAACTCAGCAATATCACCGTGGAAACATCAAAAGAACAGGTCACTGTACTCAGCAGAAGTTTCAATATCACAGAGTACCCCTACAGAATTATTCCTGCCTGAAAATTATGAGATACGGAGCATTATCGAGCATTTACAAAAGACATCTTTAGTATAGGAACTATTATATTTAGAAGCGTGCAGATGTGATTTCAGCTCTGATCTTAAATACGAAAATCAAGATGGAGGTGGAAGGGATGAAATTATCCAAAATAAAATATATATAGTCTTAATTATTATTTCTCCTTGCTAAGTAAGCATATTATGGGTTTTCTAGCAAATCTTATCAAGTTAAACAACATGCAGTTTGCCAGTGTCTCCTTCTTTTGAAATGTATGGATTCCTAGTCATTTGTGAAAATGATTTTCTTTTTGCATTCTAGAGAACAGCACAAAAAAAAAAGCAAAAATGCAGCATATAGTAAAAAAGCTAGGTCAATAATGACCAGGCTATAATAGATGTAGGTCTAAAGTATAGAGACCAAAAAATGCAAGGCATATTTCATTTGAAAATGAGCTTGTTTTAACAATTATTGTTTATTTGAAAACTGTATCTTTTTATCAATTCAGTGCTATTTATTTACACCACAACAGTAAATAATGACAAAAATAACTTGGTGCATTCATTCTTTCATGTATTGATGTTGACTGTTAATGAGAAGTCCCTATTTAAACTTCATATAATTTATAATTATTAACTACTACTTTTTTTTTTCAAGTGTTAAATGAAAGTGCTTGCTTACAAGAAAACTATTCACATAATGCATGATGACCTGGATGAGGCTATAAGAGCCCACCATGCTTAATTAAGGTTTAATTGAGGTAAGAAAGGTTGGGGCTTCTGTTGACCATGGAACTGAGAACAGTAAAGCACCGAAACTATTCAGTCTAAAGCCAACCTAGATGCCTCCGCAGCCATGGCACAGTTACTATATCACCAGGATAATCTGCCTATACATACTGAAGAGTTGACTGTTTAGGGTAGGCAAATAAATAGATTATAGAATAAAGCTCAGCCAGTTCAACCGCACACAAGAATTGAGCAGAAAATTCTCCCCAAATGAACTAAATAGCAAACTTGACTGTCAGCATTATAAATGCAAAGCACAGTTTGTTTGATGTTATTAAGACCAGTTCAGGCAAACATCTGTTGGACAAATTAGACACAGCTGATTCCATCTTTGGGCAGAACGATGTACTACCAAGTACTTCCTTCAAAGCTTTGCTGGCCTTATTTTCTGTCATCTTGCCTATATTCTATATGTGCGTTTGCAGAACAACAACTTAGTCTCACCATACTTTCTGGTCATAAAGATAAATAAACGAAGAGGTAATCACAACTAAACACAAGTTATAGTCATTAAGAATATATCTGAAAACCATGGGTTTTGTCCAGATTGTAAAAATTGTTTACTCTACTCAGGAACTGGCTAACTCATTCTGCCACAGGGCCAAGAAACTTCTTGGTGTACAGTGATTTTGATAAGTATTTTTGCTCTAGATTAACTTAGCCAAAAATTCTGATCTTTTGGTGGCAATTCAAGAATTTCTTACCCAGAGAGATGCAGGGCCTGGCGATATACAGAATTCTGAAAGACTGAGCCATCTGCACTGACGATGTGAAGAGTAATTTTTAACAGTGGTAAGAGAAAAAAAAAACAAACGTATATCACTCCCATTTACTTCATTAGCAAATTAGTGATTCTAATGCCCTAGTGGTCAGAACGTTTTCTGTCAAAGTAATATTAATAGGTTTTTGTTTTAACTCTTTCTAAAATTGTATTCTTTTGCAAGACCTGTAGGATAGATATTAGCAGTTATTTGCTGCTGAGTGAAAAAGAAAAATGGACTCTACTATCCTTCCTGTAAAGACTGAAACGAAAATATTAACAATGTTAGAGTGTTTTACATGTGAGGAATACAAAATGCAAATACAAAAAAAAGCTAGCTTCTTTTGCTGTATATGTTTTAAAAAGACACTACTGATGATGTTTCACAAAAGACTGTAAGCATATAAAACAAGTTTTGGAATTTTTCTTTAATGTAAAATTTGACAGCAAAAGATAATAATGTTTATCACTAAAGTATCATTACTGGCTGAGTTTCTGTGCAAAGGGTTCTATTCCATGCTGAGAGGAAGGAAGCAATATCTCAAAGACATTATTCCTGCCAACAACCTTGAGTCAACAGGACAATTTTTTTTAGACATATTGCTCTTAAGATGCCCTGCCCATAAATAAATCATTACTTGAGGTTTGTTCATACTAAGATATATTCCATCTAGGGTTTGATGAAATGTTAAAATGCTCTAGTATCACAGACTAGAGAGACTTCTATAATACCCTGAGGTGCAGATTTTTGTTTTTTCTTCTCTTCTTCTCTGACCTTGCCCTCTGTTCTCAAAATAGTATCTCCTTTATGATCCTGAACAACTTTCACAAGTCATTTAGGCTAAAATGTCTAAACAGTGGCTCACAACTTTCAAATAATAAAACTCAGTGCAGTAAGGGAATCCTGTATTTAGACTTTATCTCACACACTTTCTCATCAACTGACATTTTTTCATTTACAATTGAGTCCCTTAGCAAAGTGTTAAGTCTCTGAAGATTTCACTATTTCTGCTGGCAAAAACAATAAATGTACTTTTGGCCTTTTTGGAAAGGGAAGTATCAGGAAGTATAAGGCTGGTGCCTTTAGTGGAAATCAATCTGCAGTATACTTCATGTATTTGTACAAATGAAAGCAAAACAGTGACATTTTTCCACTTGTATCATGAAAAACTGTGACTTTTAAGCATATGAAACACAAAAGAAAAGTCAAAAACTTGAAATAGGTAGCAATGGCTGTTAATTGTTTCAGTAGTTTCTAATAGTGAAAGATCATTAACAGCATGCTAAATTTCCTCTATATGTATTTTTTTATGATTTGACCTTGTCATATCACATTTATAATCTTTGGAAGGCTAATCAAGGAGAAAGATTTTTCTCCTTAGGTAAATTTTCTAGAGTGTCTGACTGATGCCAGTATCCAAATAGGCAGAAGTACCACTCTAATAACCCTTATTTTTATTGTTAGATGTTGCCTTACCAATCTCACAACTGCATTAAAGAAGATTTTAAAAGGCAATAATATTTCTAGACGGAGTAAATTCTGTGTTTCAGATATAAACCTGTGTCAGTGTTTCCTAGTATTCCAAATATTTATCCTCTAAATGCTCAAGTATTCCAGGAACAGCTGAAAATTGAATTATCAAATTCAGTGCAAATTCCTCAGATACGTATCAATGATCTTGTATTTTTATATATACTTAAAGTTTCTGATATTCAACATTAAATATTATCCTAGGAAGTAACTGAAAAGTTATAACCCAAATAAGCATACAAACATTCTAAAATTCAGCTCTCTGAACATTTAAAAGGTCAAGGGCATGGTAATCTTAATAGTTGTGGCTTTCTGTATCTCTTTGACATCTTCTCCTCTATCAGTAAAAATGATAGCCTATTTAATTCCTTTCCCAGATTTTGGTAAGCTTTATAAAGAGCTGCCTATTATAGCTCTGAAAATGTCTATAAACTGACTCCCCAAGTCGATCTTTCTGTATTCATCTCTCGTAAAAAAAAAAAAAAAAAATGCTGTTCTGTATGTTAGTGCTAAATCAGAATGACAAAAGTAGGAGAAAGAAAAAGGAAAACTAAAAAGCATTTAGTTAATCTTTCAACAATAAGTATGCTTATTTATTTTGAGCAAATTATTGAACTTTATCAACTGAAATCAATCAGTACTAGCAGGGAGTTTTTTTCTTTTGTTGTACTTTATTCATTGACAATGATACCAGCATGTTGAATTTAGATATTATACCTTTTTAGTATTTCTCTAAATTAGGCCTTATGAGCTAAAGAGCAATTAACAATGCACGGTATTGGAGACTAAGAGTTATAAGTCACCACTGAAAACTATTCTAGAAATTGTAGTAGTAATATCTTGAACTCCAAGCCATGAGACATTGATGCTTAAGAACAGTATCAGGGAGGTGGTTCTGCAGCTATCAGGCAAAGCAGATTTACAGTTCAGCATAATAAATGTACCATTAGAACTAAAAGCAATAAGGCCGTTTTTCAAAAACCCTCCTAAATAGCCCACAGCATGTATCATTTGTGATACTGATTCAGCACAGATACAAGAACTGCCTAACATAAAAGCTTGAAAGACCTACTGCATAAACAAGTTCATAACACTAGTCTAGCAACACACAAAGATACATACAGTGCTGACTTTTAGCTAAAAGGCATAAATTCATCATTTTTATCTCATCTAACCCCAAATGGTTCATTTTTCTCTTTCTTCAGCTGACATTTGACCTGGACCTTTTAAACAAACTGCATTAGGTTTTAATCTTCTTTCAAATCTTTGAATTTTCTATACTTTTACACCTATTTTAAATTTAGAGAAAAATGTAATTCTGATTTTATTCTTCATAGAAAAATTGATGCTTCTTGTTTCATACTTTAGCAGGAATTTTAGGAATCCATTAAACAACTGTAGGGTAGGAAAGATATAGGTGATTTGCCAAATGATTTCAACAGACCTATTTGGTCCCCATCAAAAAAAATATTCCAACACTTGGATTCTATTCTTATTTCCATGGTCTGGATGCTTCCAGTCACAATGATTCTCTTTGATCTCTTGCTTTTCTCCCCATGAGGCTCTAAGGCATTTTTTCATCGCTTACCATGTAAGAACTCACGTTTACCTAAAAATGTACCTATGTCAACGGTAATTTTCGAGGTCTCTAACATCTGCAGCTGCATTCAGTAGAGGAGTTACTGAGCAGTAAGTAGAGGTTTCATGCTCAGATGTTAGACTGGCACACTACAAGTACTCCAAGGTAAAAGACCTTGCTCAGCCTTTGCATTATCCAGAGGATTAGAGAAAATGATGCACAGGTCTGTAGGTCAGAGCATGCCTCTCTGTCTTCAGTTGTCCTTCACCAATGCAAAGATTAGTAAGAATGAGACTGGTCTTTTAGTTCAATATCTTTGACCTAAACGTGGAATCTGCGTTCAGTCTGAGAGACACTGTGGTACAACTTGCTAGCTCTTCCAAACCTTCTTTGTAAGTCGAGAATAGCCCCTGTAGAGCAAGAGTATTCAAGGTGCTGTCAGCTACACCCTACAGTTCTCAGGTCCTACAGTTCTCAGGTTCTCCAGCTTAGGCCTTGGCTGACTATATCTAGTGTGTTGTGTATTTATTTAGCAGGATATTTCCTTGTTAACTCTCTTTATATACTCAGGTTTGCTTATGCATTTAACTTAAAATTTAAATGCTCACATGACCAGTGTTGAGCTTCAGAGCACTACATACAAGTCTTAAAAAAGATCTAAACTCTATCATACCTAGAGAAAATTGAGTAACTCCTAGAATGCCTTCTTTTAAAAAATTTGTGTTCCTTGCCAGAATAGATTTTCATTTGGACACTATTAATTCATTTACTAAAAGATACTTTTGCTTAAGTAAACTCTGAACTAAAAACAATTAATACAATAATTATATAGCCAGCAACAGTATTTTGAAGCTTACAGGACAAAGAGCCATACAGCTCCGTGTTATTTTTGAAAAGAGACATTATTTTGCTTATCTTGCTCATCTTTTTGACACAGCTGTCTCTTTTTCATTTTCCTACGTAAGAAAAGTAAACTGAATGTCCTTGCGAGCCACTGTTTGGCTTGCTGTCAGGCAGAGTGAAAAATTAACCATGAACTGACCAAAGCAGAACATGAAAAGCCTTGTGCTTTAAATACACTATCTTTTGATGATAATTCACTTTGGATGAATTCTACACTGTAAAACAATGAAACCCCACAAAACTCTATTGCAGAAGTTCCCCTTTCCTCAGTCACTGCCAGTAAATCACTCTTCAAGATTTAGCTGTGAGTGGATCAAACATAGATAACTGTTAGAGGTCAGTGAGGAAAAATACTCTCCTCTTCCTTTTTATTTCCAGGTCATCTCAGATGAATTCAGCAAATTCTATTTTGTACATTACTTCAATGAAACAAATTTATTTACTTCAGCATATTTATTTCTTCAACATTTTTTCATTTTTATTGGAAGTTGTGGCAATGTGACCTTCAGAAAGACATGACTCTACTGTTTATCTTTCACTTACAGTGCAGTGTTCAGATGCCTATCACAGCCCTGTCAGAGAGCATGTTCCACCCAAAATCAGTACATCAATTTAAGTCAGCTTTGAGTCACTGCCTTGTAAAATGCAGATTTTGGTTTAAAGGTGAGGTTAAAGAAGAAATAAAGCAATGCAAATCTATTGGTACTCCTGCACTAGAAAAATTGGCTGAAGCTAGCTAAAAGCTCCATGTCTAAATGGAGTCACTTGGGAAGGAGACTGAGGTCTCTCTAACCAGAGATGTGAGGACTCCCTAACCAGAGATGTGAGGACTCCTGTGGTACTCAAACAGAAACACTGATAGAACTTCCTGAGTACAACCACAGCTCTGTGGTCTCAAGCCTTCCTCCAGGATTTCTATTTTGATGTACCCATTTCCTGGAAACAGATTACTCACTGAACTTTCCTATCCCTCTCCTTCAAGACTCAGAGCAAAGTCATGTCATCTCCCACCCCAGTTTGTAACATAGCACTTCTGTGAGGACACTAATTACATAATTGCTGTATCCCAAACAGTAACCCTAAGTACAGTTACTCTAACATTGGTTGTAGAGCTATGCTGACATTTTTCTTCACCACTCCCAGCCCCAGTCTCCTAGAGTAGTAGAGTTTTGTATTAGTGCCAGTCTTAGAACTGGAACAGTATGTTTAAATTTCAGTTCCACTGCAGAGAATTAATTTTAAGTATTTTCAATACAAATACAGAAATTAATGCTAATTACTGATGACTTACTCAGCTCCAGACACTTTCAGAGATGTAAGTGATCTTAAGCAAAAAAATAAAAAATAAATATATATATATAAAAAAAGGAGGGAGGTGAATGGAAAATTTCAAGTAGCTAGCCAAGCCCAGCTATCTGTCATGTCTTAATTTTGTAGATTTTGAAAATCTGAAAGTATAAGAAACACTGTTTCCTAGGACTTAAGGTCCTACAGACTACAACATACAGTCTGAGCTTCACTCCACTAAATTTCATCCAATTATCCCTCTAATGAAACCAAGGTTTTATTTATTTTCACTTATATCAGGAGGAGATGAAATAATTGTGTGACATGGGACATAGAATGGAAAAGACTGACACTGCCTCTACCATCAAGTGACGGCTAGGTGAAATGTATCAAGGGATTGCAGAAGAGAAGAAGATAAAAACCCTTGAAACCCTTTCTCTGAACTGCAGCCCCAAGCCTGACAATCAGTTTAAATCTGAGTTCATAAACAAGGTACAACTGGCATCTAATAAAATTACAACTAATTGCGTCAGTATACAGGTATATTCTGAAAAGTTTTTAATCCTCAGTTGCTTATCTATGTTGCCTCAAAGTAATTCACATAAAAAAGAATAAACAGAATACAGCTAACTAATTTATGTAGCAGAGGAAAATTCCTTCTTGACCTCTAAAGCACACAATTTGATTACAATCATGGTCTTACAGCAGGACTGCCCTTACTGGCTATAAGAAAGTATTCTTGTAAGAAGGAAATGAATAAAGGAATTCCTAAACTAACAAATTCCAAAGTGGAAGTGAACAGTTTTAATCTGATTTGCCTTGACCCTGACTTAAAGGCCCAGACCAGTGCTATGTCAATTCTCATTAAGCTGTTCCAACATTTATTCACAATAAACTGTATCTTGTAAGGTTAATGTATCTAATATCAGTTGCTGGCTGTTAGGTCATATTATGCCATCATCAGACATGCGGGAAGTCTCATCATAATGTTTTCTTCAGCAGTCATACTCCCTTCTTAAATTTCTCTTGAGTAAATTCATAAATTGAGTTCTTTAAGTCAATGTTCTTTAAGTTAATGAGTTAGATTTCATTGACAGTCCTTCAAAACACTTCTGTGGCTCTCCCTCAGTCATTCTGTAACACTTCAAAATCTTTCTTGAAAAGAAGGCAGAATACTCTAAAGAAATAGTATCAGTGCAAAATATACGAAGCATACTCATACAAAGTTCACCTCCTGCTTCTACTTGTTGTTCACCTCATGATCACATTGGCCTTCTTTCCCAGATGGTCACACCAAGCATTCACATTGAGGTGTTTTTTCGGCTTTTAAGTCTTTCATTCTTGATTCATTTGAAAATGAGCCTATAAATATAGCCTATATAAGTCCCAATTGTTTTACAGCATTTGGCTGTATTAAAATACATTAAAATACATCCAGCTATCATTTTTTGACCAGACTATCCAGTTTGACCTGTAATACTAACCTACCTTCCACATGTAACACTGTTAACCTCCATAGTTTTTCATGTCATTTACAAATTTATTATCAAAAACCTTACAATATTGTTCATATTACTGACAAAAATGCCAACAACTCCAAACAAAGAATGCATTCATAGGGGCTCCTTCCTAGAAACAATACCATTCAATTGCATCTCCTTATTAGTAATATTTCAAAATCAATTGGCCCAAGTTGCTGCCCACCTAATATATTCTCTATTATTTCCAAATAAAGTCAATGGTTATTAAAAGCAAATTGCTATACTAAATGCCTTAAAAATTTGGACTACACTTCTACATTTGACTTTTTAAATAGATCTATGATCTTGTCAAAAAAGAATAACTCAATAAGATTTACCTATGTGCTAATTGACCATAATTACAATCTTAGCTTCTAATTTTTTGTTGTTAGAATCCAAAAGTATTTACTATTTTACTTGGAAATGGCATTTAGTTCTTTAGATGGTCATTTTTACTGTTCATAAATTTGGAATAAGATTGGCAGTCATCTGGTGTTTTGAATGTCACATTTTCTGAGGCTTGCTAAAGGAATGCTAACTATAATGAGTAATAATATTGCTCATTAAGCCTTCACTGCTTAATCTCAGTTATTTCAACCAAAGACCTCATGCTTGATATATCAAGACACATCATTCAGAGACAGAGATAAAATTACGTATAATTTTTCTCCTGTTCTTCTAATTCTTGTTACTAATGTGTTGCTTAACCATCTATCTTCTGCTATTGCAGTAAAATGGAATCTGCCCTTAATGTTCTCAAGGACTCCCATTAGCGCTGTGAATACTGAGTGTATATGCACATACCATTTTTTTTAGACCATACTGAAAAATATTCCAAAATATCTCAGGGTTCTCAAACTTTTCAGTATTGTTTGAGCATATCTCTTCACAGAGACAACGCTTTATGGGTCATCTTTTTCTTATATCATTGTTCATGCTCACTACCTGCCAGTCCACTTGGAACAGTATAACTGTCTTAAGTGAGCTCTGGCAGTCTCTTAAGATTATAATAGTGGAAAAGCATTTTCTGTATTTTTAGCCATCTTTTAATTGAGATTTGAAGCTGGAAATAAGGAGTAGCAGGAGGTCTATGCAAGCTGTGACAAGCCAGCTTCCCACTGGTTGCTTTTGTATTGCTCTTTCATTAATATTTCAAAATTTTCATTACAAATAATTTTCTGGACAAAGTTTGTCAATGCAATTAAATCATAATGAAGCATTTTTGTGCATCTTAGGAGCAGCAGAAGAGCAGTAATTACTTCACATTTGGAATCTATCCTCCAACACACAACAAGAAGGTGCCATAAAAATGCCTAAACACTTGCTTGAAAACTACTCAGTGCAGTATAAAAGGTGGTCTTCTTTCCTGAAAGATCAGTTCTCTCAGCTCTTCAAGATGCATCAGTAACATTTACTTAGATTAAAATGTCTATATGCCATGCTTTGCATATTTTATATCCAGCATGAACCTGAAGTCTTAGAATTACAGTTTTCTTTGTCTGACAACGAATAGCCACCAGAATACACCAAGCTTACAGAATACTCCCAGGACTCCTTCTGCATGCTCCAGGGAATATCCTTCTCTATTCCCAAATATCTTTGAAGTCTATCTGATTTGTACACACAGCTACTAAAGAAAGAAGATTCACACAATCTCTGGATACATGGTGAATAATAGAGAATTTAAAAGACTTTCGCAGCACAGGGAATTCACAGCTTATACAGGTTGTGATTTCTTGCCTGCAGAGACAAGGAGCTCCACAAAGCTATTACGGGCCAAGAGCTACTGATCTTACCTTTTTATTGAACAGAAACATGAGGGAGTTGAAATAATTACAGGCATATAATGCAACAGTCTTCCAAAGGATCCTAAGCTTGTAACAATAACAAGAAAAATAATTACTACAGATGTTTTAGATAATTTTTCAATGGAAATCCTGCAAGTGAAATGCAGAACAAATGATTAATTTTGTGAAAGAAAACAAAATAATGATTTAAAAAGAGATGATAAAACCCATACTCCGAAAGATTACCTTGTCCATTAAAAAACATTTCAGTGGGGGAAAGAATTATATTCCCCAAATAAATCAGCTTTATCAAAAAACAAACAGAATAAATAGCTGAATAAAATGTAATATGGTATATAGTAGAAAATTATGCTTTTGTTCTTGTTTACATTTAGGTCTTAGAATTGTACTATTTTTAGTAAATTAAAATTCCTGAGTTTATTATTGAAAAATATCATTGCAAAAAACAATGTATGACTTTTTCTGTATGGTTGTGCCTAAATTTTCTCTGTATTTTGAAGGTTTTCCTTCTCAAGTGTTAACTGTGCTTCTCAAGATATTCCTTGCACATGTCTGTGTAAAGCTGTGCGTTGCAGCTGCTGCATTTGACTTTCAGGATTACATTTGCAAGCTGAAGCCATTACATGTGTGATTTTTATATTATTATTTTTTAAAACAATTTCGCACAAAGTGTACAACAATTTTGTATAGTGGAAATGAATGAAAATATGTTTCTTTGCTTACATTAAAAATTCCTTTAACCAGTAAGTTGGGTACCTACTACATTTGGGAGCAGACATTTCAAACTGAGCAATTTATACCTTTTTCTGCAAAGCATAGAAAAACTTACCAAATAATAAGCTTTTGTAAAATCTGTTTTTTCATGTAATAGGTACTTGCATCTAGGCAAGTATACCTTTATCACGCAATGGTTACATGTTGTAGTTAAGGTCTGCAAGGCCTGATTTCCCTACAGATGCTGCAGTGAAGGACACAGGAACTGAGGAAGTGCTCTCAGTGTTTCCCTGCATGTACCCAGATGATGTGGAGACAGCATCAGAGTAAGCCATATCCAAACCAGACTACGTCATATCCAGATAAGACAGCATAGGAGATAGACTGGAAACAAGAACTTGTTTGGGTCATTAGAAATAGAACTGATGAGAGAAAATTTGTGTGCCTGTAATAAACACAAATGTGTGCACTTCTCTATAGGGTAGTGTGGATATGCTATGCTATGCTGTCTGCAATAACCTCTTAATCTTTCAAATGTGCCTATTATCTATATTTCTGTTTTCAAGAAGAACAAAGCATTATATATTCACATATTTTGAAAATCCAAGCAATGGAAGTTTTAAAAGATCTTAGCCTACTGTTATGCAAAATCTCAGTCAGCAAATATAAAGTAATTAGTTGATGAAGCATCATGCATGAAGTTATTTTCTCTAACCCTTTTGATAAATGAATATCATCAATTAAAAGAGTATTTGTCTATGTTGAAGCCAAGTCTAGGTCTAATTTTACATACTGCCACCTTTTAAAGAATTCAGAACTCCTTTTCCAGCACTATAAATGCTGATAGCCTTACAGTCCTCTGTATATATATTCCCCTTTCTATTCATGTATGGTGCTCAGATGCTATCCAGAATGCTTAATTTTAGAGCTGACTACACAGTCAGGAGTTTCAAACATGCAGAATACTTTCAACTATCTATATTTGCATCATTACATTGAAGTTGTCTTTAGTATTCACTGTCTAAGTCAATTTTGCTTATATTTGCTGATAAGTATCTGGTAGATCGATCCTAGATCTGTTATTTCCTTCTCTGGCTATTCTAATGCACTTTCAGTATTCAGTTGGCCTTTTTCATCAGTTGATCGCCTCCCCTTAGCCACATTTTGAGAGAAGCTATACTTGGATCAGTATTGCTCCTGGCCTATTAAAATGAGATCCCTTTAGACTACACTTACTGCAGACAAAGTAAATCTAAGTATTTGTGATCCTTTTAGATTGTTTAGACTAGATTATTTACAGACTAAAATACCTCTATGGAAAAGATTCTGTATGCTACAGACAGGATTGTAATGTTAATGAGGTATATCCAGTCATATCCTGAACTGAAAAGTGAAATCATAGTGAGCTGAGTGACTGTCTTAAATTTTTTCTGAATTGTGCTTACCCAGTTCCAGCTGAGACTGGCACCTACAGATATTACAGTTGGGAATCTGGTGAGTAGACTGTGACCAGGCAGCTCTAATTTAACAGAAAGAATAAGGTATTGAGGGGAAAAGGATTTAAAGCAGTTCTATATGTAGTATCTACTTGACGAAAGCTTATTATTTCAAGATGACCTAATTTCCTATCTACTGAACAGGAGGAAGTGGAACAACTCCAGACACATACCACTTCTCTTTGAAGAGAGCTCCCCTTTTTCTGCAGCCAGAGCTCCTGCATTCCTTACAAGCTCCAGGCCTCTAGCCTGCCTGCTCAGCTTCAGTAGGAGCCGGGGTAGCAGAGCCAGGAATTTGACTCATTTGCTCTGACATTGTCCCTTAACAGCTGTCCAGTGAGGAGTCCCCAAGGCAGCCAGCTGGGTAACCGCTACCGATCCTCTTTTTTTCCACTATAATCTGCTGTGCTAAACTAAAACAACTGAGTCAGTCACAGACTGGCCTGCTACAAGTAAAATACACAGTATTCAGAAACTGTTACAGAGAAACTTTATATTTGTCATTATTGGATCACATTTGTCTGTTTTTCCTTTTTCCTAAAAAATTTGTACCCCTCTTTCTCTGCATGCTTCACATCACCCATTTCCTCTTTCCTTTTTTTAACCTGTTTCACTTTTTTCCCCCAGAAAATTACAAAATTCCTTCTCATCTACCCATATCCTAACATTTAGCATTTTACTAGTTATGGAACATTCCAAACACTGGTGACAATGTTTGGTCCTCTGAAACGAATGCAAGTGAACAAGTATAACTGTGGGCATTAAAAAAAAACAAATGTGTCACATAGTAATTCTTACTAGGGAGGAAGATACATACAAATAAAATTATATGTGTTTGAGTTATAACATGCAGGGTACTGTATATACTTTATTTATTTAATGGAATGTCACCTTTGCTTCACCTATAAAACCCCTTTTTGCTCCCTGAAAAACACACAACTTTCTCCTTTACTATGGAGAAGGGAACAAAGACAAGTCTGAAGTCTTTTCTGAGTAATATTATGCCTCTCCCTCTACTCAATATGTAATGACTCCAACTTGTCTTCCCATCCAGAGGCTTGTTCGTTCTTCCCTTGAGGAGATTAACATGAAATTTGATAGCTTTCAAGAACAGTTTGAAACTTTGAATAAGAAATGAGAGCAGTTGGGACCAATTGTTCAGAACAGTGAAATCTGTCACACTGTATATAACCAACTATTCTCTGACAGTTCTTTCACTTTGAACTGGGTAATGTGAAATTCAGTAAAGAAACATTACATAACCTTGAAACCCACACTACGTGAATTTCAGAAAATCTGAACAAAATCCAAAGTAAACTATATTTCTTATAGCACAAAAGAGTGGTTTTGCTTATCTTTTGAAGTTAAGCTCCTCAAGGCAGTGACTGTACTTACAATGTCAAGTGTGCTGCAAGCACATAACAATTAATAATAAATAGTAAGTAAATGTAAAGCTTGTGAAAGGTGCCAGACTGACATCTCTGGAGAGTTCTCCTGTTTTTTATATAGAGAGCAGACACAGCAGCAATGCAGGTCTGCTTACACTGCCCCACAAATCACTAATGCATTTCACACAGATTGCTGGATAATCATGCAATAATAACTGCTCACAGTCACTAAAATCCTAGAGAGATCTGGACTTCTGGTTTCACATGGTAAAGCTAGAAATGAATGTTACATCTCATTATCAATCACTAGAATGACACAATAATTTGTATTTATTTTTTACTGGAATGATACTACTCCAGGAAATAAAATATAGCCCTCCAAAATATTACAACTTTCTAAGACTAGTGGAACCACTATTTGACAGATGCCTCTTTATGTAGCTTAGTAAGTTCTTTTTAATTCATGAATTAAAAGTAACTTGATTGGATTTTAGCCCAATAATTTTAATTTTAGTTTGCATGTCTTGTTATTTTGTGAAACGAGAAGGACTATACTCATGTTATAAATGTCAGTGGCAGATATTCTCAGGTAATATCTAATTACCCTTTGAGTTTCCCATAAAAATACTTGTTTGAAATACCTTTTAGAGAAATCCTGAACAAAATAAAAGACTTCATTCAGTGTTGTACTTACCAGTAATCTATGGCAGAGTTAGGAGTCACAGGAGGAACTTCATGCCGTGCAAAGGGACAAAAAAGAAAGAAAAAAAAAAGATTTAATACAAAGCGATTTCCCTGCATGTACCTCATCCCAAATAAAAAATGGTTCTGCTTCATATAAATTGCTTTGTATTAATAAGGCATCAGCAAATCAGGCTCATCTCCATTATGGTCACCAAAATCAAAACACTCTCTTTCTCATTATCCAGATAATGGAAAAAATGGGGGTAGTAAAGTAATAATCTGTAAAGGCATTCAGCTGCTTTTTCCATTGAGTTAGGCTGACTGTGGCACAGGGCTGATGCTGAGGCATGATCAGCAAGTTCAATCACACTGAAACTAACTCCTGCAGACCTACTCCTGTATGTCCGCTCTGGGTGCTCGGTGCTCAAAGGAGGCCTTAGCTCAGGCACAGAAAGGCATCAATGCATTTAGGTCCAACTATGTTACCAAATGTTTAAGAGACTTGGTTTGCCTAGAGATCTTGGATTTTAGGAAAAGATTTGCACTGCTTGATACCCTCCATAATTGTCCCTTCTAGCAAATGTCCTTTTTTCTACCAGAAAATTTTTTTGACTTTTAGGTTCCCTGAACCCCGCCTGCCTCCCTCCCCATATGGCAGACCAAAATGAACTTGCAAACAGTTGATTTGCTATGTTGTTTTTTAATTATCTGTTTAGTAAGGCTCAAAGTACTGTGTCTGCTTTGACTACATGCTGATCAAATCACCTGGCTTAATAAGCATGCACCAGACACCACAGCAATGAACGGTTTCACCCACTGCCTTAGTCATTAGCCTGCAGTTTTTTTGCTAACATCCTTGGCTCTTCCTGGTGCTACCATGCACTGGCATTTCATTTAATGGTACCTGTAATCAGCCCTTTAATTTTTCCCCGAGGAATCATTATAATACAACTAATATATATATTTCTAACACTCATCCTGAAATAATAAATTCATGGGCATCTTCCTGCTTTTGTTGTGCTCTCCCTTACTGCTGGAAATATTGGCACAGTGAACAATATATATTTTTTTTAATTTTGAAGTTTATTATTAGAACAGTTAATGTTTCGCATTTGCAACAAAAAGCCCCAAGAGACACATTTTGATTATTTCTTAGAGTAACATAGAGAATTTTCTGAATCTGTTTAGTGAGGAAGACTGTTTTGAGCTGATCCATGCATCTGGACCTCATTTTGTTCATTTATGCCCATAAACCTCTAAGGAACCAGAAGCTTACTGAGTTTCTCAATATTCTCTTAAAAGGCTTCAGCAGAATCACTGGGTTATTGAGAGTTTTAACCGCAAATGGCTACTATCCTAACAACACCTGCAAACTGCTGCAGAGCAGCATGCAGAGCTGGGTGTCTGGTTCAGAAATTTAACCCCCTGCTCAACAAGCATGCTGCAGTTAATCCAATCTCTCACTAATTTTGCCAAAAAATTGTGATGTTTACCAAGTCTGGCATGGAAAATGAGGTATTTTCTTCCATTTTATTAGTATTTATGGAGAGACAGGTGAGATCTAATTTTAAAGCCTTCAGTCTAATTCTTTTCCATACTCAGAATCCAGGCAGAGAGTCCAAAAATGAGGGATGATGATTCTATTTATCTACAGGAGAGTACACTGCTTTGATTAAGTACTTTAAATGTAGGAAAAGATATTTTTATTCTCTTCTTAATTTAAGAGGCATACATAGTGTCTAGATACACATTTGAATTAGCTTCATCAATTATTTTCAGACGCATGGCTTAGATATTTATATCAGAAATAATTTTATTTAAAAATGCATACCTTTAGATGTTCCTTATCAAGTGATGTATTTCTACTAAAAGCTGATTTTCTCAAATTTAGTGATTGATAGCAATTTTGAGGGAGGGAGAATTTGGGTCTTGCTCACAAATGTGAGATCGTATTTATCTTACTTTCCTCATCAGGCTTATAAGGAAGCAGCCACTAAAACGATCTGCTTACAGACTGCTTCATTTCAGTTAAGGGAACAAACCAGATGGCTTCACAAAGCCTTTTCCATGCTCTCCCTGCAAATTCCTGTGGAGCCCATATATGAAATCTGATGTTCCCATGGACTGAGAGAAGATGAGTTTGCATGTGCCGATATATTCGGTTGCTATTCTATTCCATGGAAAATCTTTAGGTGACATTAGAAAACCAACAGCTCTATCAAGTTGACTAAAAGATTTACCATCTGGAGATCCTTGCATTCAGCTTAGGTACAATCTGCTTCCTGATGGCAAGACTCAGGTTGGAAGACTGATGTGGCTAAACTGATACAAAGCCATTAGAGGTGGGGTGGAAAGAGGCTAAAAAACTGCGTCATGGGATATGTTTTAATAATATTATCTTTCACGGCAGACATTAAAAAAACCCACAAAAATACAAAACCCTAATCTTGATTATAAAATCCTTAAGAACAATTAATGGAGCAATTAAAAAAAATCAACTCCACCGCAATAAACATATCTGTAGTCTCCTTTGTAAAAAATGGAGAAGTTCTGCTTCACAAAAAGATTAATGCAATTCAAAGATTTATTTTTTAATCTTTAATTGAATAAAAACTCTCAAAAAAAAAGTCTGTTCTGATCCCTGGAAAACATGCTGTGGCAAAGATACTTAAGCATGACGCACTTCCAAATTATGGAAATCCTCAAGAGCAAATCGTATTAATCCCCCTGGTTCTAAGCATTCTTCACTAATCATTTCTTATCAATCCCCAAAATGCAGAAAGAAAACCTAATATACCTAACATTTTTTTTTATTATTATTATTTCTGCCTAAAGATTCACAGATTTTTACTGACTTTACTGGACAAATAATACAGGGAGGTGCAACCAAAAGATGAAAGTCAACCTGCCATAGAAAAATAAATTCATTGAATGGATGATATCTTATACCATCCTGAATTTTATATGACTGCCGCATACCAAAGGTATCACCTCAGCTGTTTATAGCAGTAGCTGCCAGGAATTTTGTAGTCGAGTTTCAACGGTAAGTGTTTCTCCTCCTTTCTTTCTCAGTCACTGCCATGGCTTTCACCCACGGGACCTGCTGCCACCTCACTGTCCCTCTGCCAAGACCTGCTGCCACTACAAATTCATGTCAGAGAGAAAAAGGAATTGCATATGATAAAACAGTCCTTTACAGAGTAATGGACAAAACTCCTCTGCTTAGAACTGGAGCAAAGGCCTCTCCCTCTAAAATGGAAGTGGGGTGTCTTGGCCTCCTCTACTTCTACGTGCCTCTAAGAATAATATTGTCAAAACCAGTGCTGGAATAACCAGAATGAAGGGCATCATAACTGGCAAGATCTAAAGGGGCACTACGTATTATCTATGCACTGCATTGTAGTCATACTCTTGTATAATTAATTGCCTCAAGATTGGGTAAGCCCTGAGAGGGCTATAAAGGATCAGAGTTTAAAAATCATCCCTTGGAATTGATAGGCTACACATCTTTCATTTCTCTTACACATAGACAAAACAACCAGCTGACACATCTGTAGACACAGATACCTTGGCCTACACTGGAGGTGACAATATAGGGATTACTAAGGTGCCTAAAAGAACAAAGTTTTTTGGCTAGACAACACTTTGAAGAAGATAATTCCTCTACTGAAAGTAAGATGATTTACAGACACAATTAAGAAATTTTGCATTTGAGGCTATAAAATTAGCTGCAGCAAAAGGTATGGAAAATAAGGCTCCATAAGCAAGAGTCATTTCTGAGTATATTTTAGTTATTATGATTAAACTACAGGAGGAACTTAACAGTTGCCATAGGGGGACCTATCTATTCTGCAGACATGCCTACAGAAATATGATACCAGACAACGGTGTTTTTTAAACAACCACCTTCTTAACAAAATGGAAAGTTAAGTAATAAACTGGAAGTTGAAATACTGTGTCTGCAGAAGGAAAAATATTGATTTTCTAAGTTTCTTCACATCTGTTTCATTTTGTTTGTTTTAAATGAAGTTCTTCAGTATCAGTTTACAACTTAGAAATTATGGTAGAGAGAAGTATTTCAACCTGGGAAGGTGATGGAACACCTCATTCTGGATGTCATCTCCAGACATATGCAGGAAAAGAAGGTGATCAGGAGTAGCCAGCATGGATTCACCAGGGGGAAATCCTGCTTAAACGATCTTTTCGCCTTCTATGATGGAATGACTGGCTGGGTAGATGAGGGGAGAGCAGTGGACATGGTGTACCTTGAATTCAGCAAGGCTTTTGACACTGTCTCCCATAACAGCCTCCTAGATAAGCTCAGGAAGTGTGGGTTAGACGAGTGGACAGTGAGGCGGATTGAGAACTGGCTGAAAGGCAGAGCTCAGAGGGTCGTCATCAGTGGCATAGAGTCTAGCTGGAGGCCTGTGGCTAGTGGCGTCCCCCAGGGCTCACTACTGGGTCCCATCCTGTTCAACTTTTTCATCAACGACCTGGATGAGGGGACAGAGTGCCTCCTCAGCAAGTTTGCTGATGATACCAAGCTGGGAGGAGTGGCTGACACACCTGAGAGCTGTGCTGCCATGCAGAGAGACCTGGACAGGCTGGAGAGCTGGGCAGAGAGGAACCTCATGAGGTTCAACAACAGCAAGTGCAGAGTCCTGCACCTACGGAGAGATAACCCTAGGCACCAGTACAAGCTGGGGGCTGACCTTCTGGAGAGCAGCAGCTCTGCAGAGAAAGACCTGGGAGTGCTGGTGGATGACAAGTTGACCATGAGCCAGCAATGGGTCCTTCCTTGGGGCCAGGAAGGCCAATGGTCTCCTGGGGTGCATTAGGAAGAGTGTTGCCAGCAGGTGGAGGGAGGTGATCCTGCCCCTCTCCTCAGCCCTGGTGAGGCCTCATCTTGAGTACTGTGTCCAGTTCTGGGCTCCCCAGAACAAGAGAGACATGAAGCTACTGGAGAGAGTCCAGCATAGGGCTACAAGGATGATCAGGGGGCTGGAGCACCTGCCCCATGAGGAATGGCTGTGAGAGCTGGGCCTCTTCAGCCTCGGGAAGAGAAGACTGAGGGGGGGATCTGATCAATGTGTATAAGTACCTGAAGGGAAGGTGTCAAGGAGATGGGGACAAACTCTTTTCAGTAGTACCATGTGACAGAACAAGAGGCAACGGGCAGAAATTGAACCACAGGAAGTTCTGCCTGGATGTGAGGAGGAACTTCTTCACTGTGAGAGTGACGGAGCCCTGGAACAGGTTGCCCAGAGAGGTTGTGGAGTCTCCTTCTCTGGAGATCTTCAAGGCCCACCTGGATACAACGCTGTCTAACATGCTCTAGGTGTTCCTGCTGAGCAGGGAGGTTGGACTAGATGACCTCCAGAGGTCCCTTACAATCTTGCCCATTCTGTGATTCTGTAATACATAATATTAATTTGATGTTTAAACTACAAGTCAGCAAACATTTGCCTGGAAACAAAGATAGCCTGGGGCTGGATTTTGAGTGGTATGCAGCAGTCATGCTCCTGGGACTCACAGGATCATGAGAGGATGACTGGGTAGTTACACAGCGGTACAAACTTCTGGCTCCTGCCAAACTGTGGATTTAGCAGGAGCTACTGCTGCACACCTTAGCAAGATACAGCACCTCAGACAGCATCTTCTGGATTCCACTGAGTTTTTACTACTGTATTTAATTGGTTGCTGAGTTCTATTTTAAATAAATGAGCTCCTAAATAAATTAAGCCTAAACTAATTTCAAAATGATTGTATTTTGAGAGTTTTGATGATTATCAATCTCTGTTGATACAGACATATTTCTATTTTAGGAAAATGAATTTAATACACCAAGTGAAGTTCAATGGAGATACAAAGAGGATTTTCATCCACATTTCCAAATTTAGTTCACCAATTTTAGCTAAAAAAAAAAAGTTAAAAATAGACATATTTACAATATTTACATATAAAGGGGGTTTAGAGCATGGTAATCTGAGCAGACACAATACTCTGGATTTGCTCTAGATTGACATTTCCATTTTACTACAGGATACCATAGACTCTGAATATTGATTTTGAATTCTCATGCTTTCTTTTTGACTCTATCTTTTCATTCTCTTATAGCAGGGAAGTGAAACAACATCAAGGCTTTCGCATCAGGAACCACTAAGAAATACCCAAACTCATAACGTCATGAATACCAAGTTAGTATAAAAGGGTATGACTGCCAGTCCTGCCTGCCTCTGTCCACTTCCCTTCTGCCTACCACAAGCATTTGTATGGCCATATAGTGAATTGGACAGGACAATTATCTAGGTTAAAAATAACATTTCCCCCCCCCCCCACACACACAGAGATTTCAGTTCTCCAATGTAGTCTGCTGTAAGGCCACACAAATGGTTAAGCTAGCCTAGGGGAAAAGGAAAGGCAGGACTTCTTTCGCATATATTGCCAGCTAATAGCAGTTAGATATGTTTGTCAAACTATGGCCTAATTTAGGTCTTCTACTTGACAATTAGCAAGGATGAAGCACTTTCAGAGATAGCAGCTGTCAGAAATGCTACTGAAACAAAGATTACAGTGAGTCACCAGCTCCAGATCTTACTCACCAAAGATATATCAGGAATTTTAAGAAGGAAGAGAGCAAGCCATATCAAATTATTTTCCAGTATTGCAGCTTCTTCTCTTGAAATTTAATGCGTTAGTCTTGAATCTGATTCAGTGTGAATATGATACGAAAAAACTGACAGCCTAAACTTTTGTAAAGCCAGTTATCATACAATCACCATTCCATTCAAAAGGATATAATTTGACATGGATTTATAAAATATGAGCATAATTCTGCATTGATAACATAAAACAAATGACATCATCTTCACGAAAAGTGGAAGAAAAATTCACTTGCTTAAAATCCACATCCTCTTTATTCCATTTCTTGTGTAGCAGCACTGTTTAGAAGTCTCCTATATAAGCTCTAAACAGTAAAAGTGCCCAACAGAAATTTTTGTCAACAACACTGCTTTGAAAGGACATCCCCATAAAGCTCAGAAAATCCACATCTTTGGTTTTGCTCCAGGTGCAACTGCTTTGTCAGAGAACTACTGAGTTGACAGTATCTCCTAGCAGATTACTCATGCCTCTAATACTATTCTTCAGTTATACTGGATAATAATGTCCCCATGGTTTTTAATCTGCTTTGAAAGGCCAGAGCAATTCTGGAGTTTCTAACAGTATTAGGGGAGAGCACTGATAAAATCAGTGAGGCAGGACAACTCTTCTTCTAGCTAAGAGCACCAAAGATGGGGTAGTGATATGAAAAGTTAATAGGAATACATTGCACTATTTGGGATAGTAATAATCAATCATGATTATAGTATGTGCCAAGGTAATTGACAGTAATAGCTCCAGATTATTTTGGAGGAATTTAAAGTAATCCCTTAATATATCCAGATACATCCAGAAACTCTGACTTTGCATGTTATACAAATGCGTAAGTGTTGTGCAATTGTTCGATACCCCTCTTAAGGAATTTCCTCACTGAAATAAAGTTGAAAAATTTTCTTATTTTCAGCAGATCCATGATTCTATTATATACTTTTTCTTAATGCTGTATTAAACTGCGTGTATTCTATACTAGCCAAAAAAACAATCCAGCTAACATACCCTTCATTAGTTCCAGAAGTTAACTGTCCTACTTCATTTTGTTTCTTTGTGTCTATCCCTGCTCTGCCCATCTCCTTGTGAGTTTTCTGAAGAGAAGTCCTTCTTCTCATTCTTTCCATATCCTCCCTTCTCCCCCTCACCTGAAAGCCTGGTAAACAGCAAAGAGCAGAAAACTGTGACGGGGAAACCCCCCTCCAACAGTTTGCCAGTTATGGACTCAAGGCTTTCACAGTGTGCCAAGTGGAAGAATGACTCTAACCACCGTGTTTTAACAGATAGACCTAATAAAGGATTAAGATAAGGTGCTCTTTGTGCTAGAAAGATAAGAATGACAGAATTTCCACCTGCTCTGTAACTGTCAATACTTACCTATTCTATCTTTAGTAAACAGCAAGAAGAATTAGTGAGCAACATATCGGTCAGTCTCTCAGCCCGGGAACCAGTTAAGCCTCAATTTAGCTTAGTAGTACATTTAGTAGCTTTCGACATTAAAGTTGCCTCAAGGTTTCTTATCATGGGAATTGATTTGATTTCCAAAGGAAGTTTTTCCAGATCAGCATTCAGCGCTACTCAGAAAGACTAGAAAATCAGATCTTGTTCTGCCAGATTCTACTTTTTTTTTTTTTTTTTAATTACTTAGTGTTACAGACATAAGCAAAAGTCATTTGGCACCATGAGAAAACTTTTAAAATGTTAGAGAATTTGTAACTGAAGTTGTTCTGACAATGTTCAACTACATTCCTGAAACTGTTAACAAAATACAATCAAATCTAAAGAAATTCTCACTGGGTTATGAATAAACCAGATACCTCCCAAAAGCCTTTACTGCTTTTATCAGATAGGATGCATTTTAAAAGGATAGAACCGACCCGTTTCCATGGAAAAAGATCAGTACAAGCAGACAGTGACTTGGTGATCAGTCTGTAAGTATGAACTATTATCTGTTTCTGACTACAGTTAAACAGGACGTTCTTTGACTAGTGTATTTGTCATGTTTCAAAGTTGTTTTAAATCACTTTTAGAGTGTCTTCTATATGAAGAGGGCTGAGTACTGTGCATACGCTTTTCAAAGACTGCATTTACACACAAAACTACGGTTTTATGTAGAACACAGTATTCTTTACGATCACTTATTTATTAATCCTAAAAGGCTCCAATATGTCTCTATTTTTTTTCTTAAGAACAATATCTTCTTTATTTTTTAACATTTATTCTAATTGAAGGTGAAGTCTATTTGTTAATGAGTTTACCTACCACCATTTGCTGGTGCCGTCACATGAGAAATGTAATTGCTACAGCTGATCCAATTACTCTTCAGCTCCATTGTTTGAACCATATGCTGCAATAAATTGATTACTGGTCTTCCTGCTTGAAAGGCATACTCTTCTCTTCCTGACTGTGGATAGAGCAGGTAGGAGAAAGAAAAGAGAAAGAGACTGCATTATAAATTGCTAGAACTGCCTTAAAGTCAAAAGGAAAAAAAGCCTGTACCTAGAGGAATGGGTATAGGCTTTTAAATGTGGTATTAAAGGTAAATGTATTGAGCCTTTTCTGTCAAATTGGCACTACGTGAATTTTAGAACTGTTAAAAATATTTCTTAAAAGTTCAGCAGTTCTTTATTTCTGAGAGTAGCATCAGAATTACAGAACATTGAGAACTTCAGTACTTAATCTATTGTTTGGCTCAATTACAGTTGGTCTTCTAACATAAATTATCACTGGATTTGATATGCTAATGCCAAAACTTGGGAACTAACAAAGAATATGGGCTTCTAAGTAGAATCGTAGAATCAGTAAGGTTGGAAGGGACCTCTGGAGATCATCTAGTCCAACCTCCCTGCTCAGCAGGAACACCTAGAGCATGTTAGACAGCGTTGTATCCAGGTGGGCCTTGAAGATCTCCAGAGAAGGAGACTCCACAACCTCTCTGGGCAACCTGTTCCAGGGCTCCGTCACTCTCACAGTGAAGAAGTTTCCCCTCACATCCAGGCAGAACTTCCTGTGCTTCAATTTCTGCCCGTTGCCTCTTGTTCTGTCACATGGCACTACTGAAAAGAGTTTGTCCCCATCTCCTTGACACCCTCCCTTCAGGTACTTATACACATTGATCAGATCCCCCCCTCAGTCTTCTCTTCCCCAGGCTGAAGAGGCCCAGCTCTCACAGCCATTCCTCATGGGGCAGGTGCTCCAGCCCCCTGATCATCCTTGTAGCCCTATGCTGGACTCCCTCCAGTAGCTTCATGTCTCTCTTGTTCTGGGGAGCCCAGAACTGGACACAGTACTCAAGATGAGGCCTCACCAGGGCTGAGGAGAGGGGCAGGATCACCTCCCTCCACCTGCTGGCAACACTCTTCCTAATGCACCCCAGGAGACCATTGGCCTTCCTGGCCCCAAGGAAGGACCCATTGCTGGCTCATGGTCAACTTGTCATCCACCAGCACTCCCAGGTCTTTCTCTGCAGAGCTGCTGCTCTCCAGAAGGTCAGCCTCCAGCTTGTACTGGTGCCTAGGGTTATCTCTCCCTAGGTGCAGGACTCTGCACTTGCTGTTGTTGAACCTCATGAGGTTCCTCTCTGCCCAGCTCTCCAGCCTGTCCAGGTCTCTCTGCATGGCAGCACAGCTCTCAGGTGTGTCAGCCACTCCTCCCAGCTTGGTATCATCAGCAAACTTGCTGAGGAGGCACTCTGTCCCCTCATCCAGGTCGTTGATGAAGAAGAATTTGAGGTGTTTCATGATATAGCATACCAATTCCCACTTTCTCCAAAAATACTAGTTAAACATTTGAACAAAATGTGCTATATCTTATTTGAATCCACTGTTCTACCAAAGGGACAGATCATACATACATACATACACATATATGTATGTATGTAAGCATACACACACAGATATGTATATGTATATATATGTACAAGATCATAACCCTATATGCACATCCAATGCATATCACATTCTCAAATAGAAACCATGGAGCAGAAGTCAATGAGAAAATTTATACTGAGCATGACACACTTCAGATTAATTTCTTAAGTAGTCACCTAAGGACTTTCATTTTGTGGGTGTTAACATACTTTAAAATATTTGCTGTAGTAGTCTTCTGAGCATCATACACCTATGCACAGCTGCTGTCCTTGCTTTATAGATCAAGCACTTCCATAAAAGTGAGTAGAGAATTCTGACTTCTTAACCTTTACACTTTGGTTATACACATACAGCTCTCCCTCACTAGAAGTCTTAAAATTCGCTCAAGCTCAGACAGCTCCAGTTCTGCTGAGCTTTAATCAGGTGGTCATCCTCTGAAAAATTCTACTCATTTGAGACAAGGCAAAAAAGTTTTTACTTTCTGTTTAAAAAATAAATAAAAAAAAAAAGGTAAAATTTCCATATTATTTCCCTAGACTTGCTATTGATGAACACAGGTTGTCCCTGTCCACTGTACGAAACAACAACTGAGCAATGATTCTCTGAGCTCCCAAAGCAGGTCCTCAAATATATCTCAATATAGTTGCTGGTTTTGAGCTCCCTAACTAATCAAACCTTAGAACTGGCTTCCCAGGCTTCAGGGGAGATTCTGTTGAACATTCAGACATTTCCAGTACATGTAAGATCACTGTGAATGATAAAAGGTAAAGTCAGGATGGACAATAGTCAGTAAGGACAACAGAACCAGGCTGTCTGTATAATCCTGTAATCTAACATGATGATACAGAAATCCTCTTAGACTTGACCATTATCATGGATAGCACAGTGTCAGAATCAACTACCAGGACAAGGTGACATACTTTAACATTAAACAAATATTATCAAGACAAATATTTGCAAAATCAGAATAATATCTAGAAGTAATGAACACCTCTTCTCGGTATGTGGCATATAATCCTATCCCCTGAAAAGGTACTGGTAAAGATTTTGAACAGAGAGCTGCTGGCTAAAGAAACCGAAATCCTTTATCTAACAGTTCTTAGTTTTAAAAAGGTTCTGCTCGTTGACTGTTGAAGTAATAACACCAACAGCTTTAGATATTATAAAAAGCACAGGACTGTTTCCTGCACTCTTTAATTAGTTATTTATTTCAGTAGGAGGTTATTTAAAATACTGCCTGGGAAAGATGGGTCTTATGTGCTTAAATAAGTAATTACTTTCATTTCCTCTTTTATATTGTCAGAGAACTGACAATAAATCAAGAAAGTACACTGAAAACAAGCTATTAGAGAAAGTATGTTTTATATAGTAAACCTATACATTTTAGCAGAATTTCAAATTTTAGATTCAAGAACAGGAAGTCGTAACACAAGAAAAGCTTTAAAGTGGGGATTTCTTTTGTTACCATATGTCGGCAGGCTAAAACCAACAAATTCTCCCAGCAACAGAGTTTTCCAATGAAATATATGTTTTAAAATTTCTCTTATTTAGATGGAACAGGCTTAACTAACAACATCACTGTTAATTAATCAGGGATATCGTCTGTGATGATGACATGGAAATCTAACCTTTGTAGTCTAGATAGAGACTAATTTATCCTTTTCTAATTGTCTGCTGACTTCATATTTAGATATTTACATTATTTTTCTGTAAAAAGATCTCTAAACTTGTGGATTTCTGGCCTATTTCACTAAAATTATGCCATTTCCAATGCCTAGCTTTTTCAATATACCAACTGTTAGCTTCCAGCAATTCCAACTATGAACAGAAAAAGCAAAGTCTTAACATGCTGTAAACCACTCATAATATTAAACAAATAGCAATGTTTAACCATAGTTGCAGAAAAAAAATGCCACAAAAGGGTTTTTTTTACATTATCTTTTAGAATTAGAGGGGTATTTTTATCTATTATTGGACTCTGCAAACCTTATGGTCCATTCCTCCACATGCATAGTTTCCTTTCAGTGGCTTGAACCTCTGGAGCATACAATAGTATGTTATCATCATATATGGTCCGTTCCTCCACATGCATAGTTTCCTTTCAGTGGCTTGAACCTCTGGAGCATACAATAGTATGTTAGCATCATATATTTGTTATTATATGTAAATACCATTTCAGAGATTTGGCTCTTGGATACATACCCAATGAGTTCTTTTAAATTCATTTTTAAATAATCTCCTTCTGCATAATTTACATTGAAATTATAAATCTTATGCATCTTTAGTGAAATAATAATGCAAAATTTGTAATCCCTTTTATATATCTTACATGCCAGTAATGGCATATATTATCATTCTATACATTTGGCAAAGTCAGCTCGAAAAGAAAATCAATGCCCTTCCCAATATTGTACTTTCAAAGGCATACAGAGTAAAATTCAAATGTGAAATAAGGGTTTTAAACACAAAACCCAAGCAGAAAATTCATGTTAACATTTTATTACATCTTCTACACATCTGCTGCTGGTTACTATCCATTGGACATACACGTTTTTATTTCTTTGCTCTTTTCATTTTCATACAAAATTAAAATCTAAAAGATGTTCCAACATGTCAGACTTAAAACACAATAACCAAAAAAACCCCAAAAGTAAAATCAATAAACCTGGCAATCTGAACAGAGTTCACAATGCTCCTGAACATCACTTCCAAAATTATTTTATTTCTTGGATTCACACAGATATTCTCAAGTCCCTGCATTTATCTCCCCACTCATCTCTTACCCTTTAACTCACAATTTCCAGTCCTATAGAGGTAAAGCATGAGTAGCTGCATTCAGTCTAACAAATAAATATGCCAGAACTTGCAGTAATGCTGTGTGAACACTTAAAACACCATATCTGACAGCCATCAAGAGGTTATAAATGAGAAAGGTTACAGGGATTCACAATGTCTATCAGTGGAGAAAGCATTTTAGCTCTTTGCCTGCCTGAAACCACAGGCATGATTATCATCACTGGCAAAGTCCAGTTTGCCATATTTAGCAGATGCAGTATTTTCTGAACAATTTATACAGATAGACATACATACAGATACTAACGCAAGTACTGCTGTAGAATATGGGCAAAAAGCTACCATATATTTTGGTAATCAAGAAGTACCACATGACAGGTTGCTATGGTATCTGCAAGCATGACAGTTTTACACAGTAAGACTGCAAAATGGCATGTGATTCCCCGGCCATTTACGAACATGTATGCAGCAAATACTTACTACTTTGAAAATGAAAATGGCATATTATGCTCCATCTCAGAAATCTGTCTTCTGAAAAACACTATGGGTTTTTTAATTAGCTGGAAGATTCTACAAAGATTAAGATTGCTGTTAAAAAGAAAGCAAGATGCTTTTAAGACAAGCAATAGAAAATGCAAGTGCAGAGCATGTCTGGCACTGTTTTTGACTGTTATAAATTGTTTATTAACTGTCATTTCTTATTTTCATCAAGTATCATTCTTGCAGCAGAGATCATGTGTGCTTCTGCATGCAATTTCCTTTCTCAAGAGAGATGAGAATGTGCTGCAGTTTACTCTGCTTGGGCTCCACTGCAGTTTTTTTCTTTTTTTTTAAAAAAAAAAAAAAAAAGACAAGCACTAGGAAAGGTCTATGTTTCACCATGCCACAGATGCCACTCATCAGCAAGAAAGAATATATAAAATATGCTCAGTATGGAGGCTGCATGCTGGATCACACAGACAAAACTTAGCTGTGCTCAGAGAATACAGTGGTACCATCCCCCACTGAAAATGATGTTTGTAATACAGAGGTTTGTGAGCCATTAAGTATTCTTATACAGTAGATATTTCAGGATATTTCTGCTAATGCATTATAGGTAAGTCTTTCTGAATATGTACTATAGAATAGCTACCTTAAGAATTTTCTAGGTTCAAAATAAATCAATCCATTTTTAATAGACACTTCATGTGTTTATGACTATTTGCGATGCAAATGAGATAGAAATTTTCTTTTGTGATTCTTTCAGAACGCTGGGGATGTGGATGCACAGTGGAATTAAATGAATAATGGCTATTAATAAAAGCAGAAGCTATCTGTGGAATTTCCCAGCACATTTTTAATATACACTCTAAGGTTGTATTTTAGTAAACTCAGATGAGTGTCCTGCTTCTGCCCTAAATCAAAGGCCACATGCTGCTGTTTAGAACCTAAATCCATAGATTGCTGGCCTGTCACAAAAGTATTACAACAAAGCTGACTTTACACAACAAGTTCAACTATCATGCTGTAGCTTCATCTGTTTACTACAACAAAGTATAAAGATACAAATTTTCTGAAAAGCTGTAAGCTATCCCCTACATCTGTGACTGTAAATTCTGTTTCTTGATTTCTTATGTGGCTTAAATCAAAGACACAAACTGCAGTATCAGGATGATCTGGCAGGTGTTTTGCCTCTACTGAGGGCAATCAGATTTAACTATTTAAGTCACATGCTAATAGCTATGGGAGATTCTCTTTTTACTGAACCTGATCCATATATGACACTCAGGAACATGTGTTTTCGCTTAGAAACAACATAAAAAAAAGAAAAAAGATTTCAGGGCTCTTTACAATGAGATGAATGAGGAATATCCTATCTCTTCCCCATACCATCTTTCACTTTAATAATTTTACAGTAGAGACAACTTTATATGCTGGATGCAGGTAAAGTCTTATCCACAGAAGTGAAATGAGAGTTTGTTACAGAGTCAAGCAAGGCCAAGATTTTCACAAACAAGAAATTTTCCCTTTTCATGTTATTTTGGGCATTTTTGTTTTTTAAACAGAGTTGATGGCACCTACATCATGGAACAATCATTTAGATAAGAAAATACACTAACATCCCTGGTGGATAAGAGATGGCAAACTATTTTTTTCCTTAGAAACTTTAAGGTTGCCTCTCTTATCCATTTTCCTTTCTCTATAAACTAGGACAGTAAGAGAGTGCACTGCCCTCCTGTTCTGGGAATTTTGCTTAATGCTTCACATGCTGTTACATGAATAGACTATAATGCAGAAACATCTGCCTTATATCAACATTAAATCATCAACGTATTTTATATCTGCAGGTTAAGGAAGAACATTGCAAGTTAACTGCATCTTCCAGAAAGACAAGTGATTTCCAGGCAAACTGGAATAATTTCTAAGAAATATAAAAGGTTGCAAGTTTATTCAAATATATACATTTGAAATCTGCAAATATATTACTCTTTTTTGCAAAGGACCAAAAAGTTTGGAATTTGAGTCAACAAAAACGGTGTCTTCAGCTTGATTATGCCTTCAACAAACACCATGTACCTCTGCACACTACCAAATTACAGCAAAATTAATTGAGGAATTAAAATGTTAGACTATATGAATTCCTCTACAATGCTAATGAATTATAACCCCCTAAATCCTAGAGTAACATAAACTGAGGGCTTAAAAATGCAGATACTTTCTTTGCTTTGAATAATATGGTTCCTGTTCAGGTGCTTAGAGCCTTTGGATGCTGGGTCATTGCACAGTATCTGCATCTCTTGCAAGAACAATTATTAAAGTTCTTCAAGCAGTTTTGGATTCCACATTACGAATGACCAAATAAAAATGAATTTAATTAAACATTTCATTGATATAGTAATTGAATGACATGATTTTACAATTATTTTTCTTGTTTTTCAATAGGGGAAATTTTAATGTTTTTTATGGAAGATGTTGACTTGATCCTCTGCACACCCTTCAAATCTAAAGGTATTCTTAAATTCAGTCATCTAAAACCACCTCATTACTAAAGTTGTTCCCCCTTTACAACAATTACTTGTTAATCTGTATTAATCTTACACAGTAAATACACAAAGACTAAAACAAGTACATAAAAAGGTTATCTTTATTCTTTTAGGTTGTTAGCAATGTAGATATTTTTGGTAAAATAACTTCTGCATGCAGTTCACCAATACACCACAAGTCAATATTTTCTGTAAAAGAAGGAGCCTAGCCATATTTTATTTCTTTTGTAAGAAACAAAATATTTCATTGTGCATTATACAAGTTCACTATTCATTCTTATGAAAAAAGATTCTGTACAGTAAATTATATTTAAAGCACTTCTACTGCAGCATGAATCAAAAAGAAAAGAAGACAAGAAAAAAACCCATTGTTTTTATGACTAAGATTAACCTGAAAACTGAAAGAGTGGACTATGAATTTGAAAGAAATTCTTCCACCTCAATTTACATATAAGGACAACCTGCTGAGATGACAAAGAAATGTTCATTTCCTTTAAAATTATTTCTTATTAAAATATGTTTAATATAATTAATTAATCAAATTTAGAACTACCAATTCACATCTATCTTAGGTTTCTCAGTGGTAAAATGTCAGGGATAGAAAGCAATAAAAATGAACAATAACAAAGATATTTATCGTTCCTTATTATAAACTGTTATAAAATAAAACCATTTGCAAAATAATATTGCTAGCTCTATGGATATACATTATAAAAGCTTTGTCGAGCCCCAAATTTTAAGTTAAGCAATATATTTGTCCTGTGCAGTCTCATTATTCACTGCATCTTACTGATTAAAAAACTTAAAATCTACAATAGCGGCAAACTATTGCTTACTGATATGAGGAATGATGGTCTGGTTGAACAGTTTGTTTCATTCTACCACTCACATGTCTTCCCATCTTAGACTTCAATAGCTGTAGGATAATAGCAGCAAGCATGCATCAGTTAAAGCTTCTCAATTATTTGGAGTATTACAGAATATATCATGTTATCTATCGAAATGTTATAAGCTACATTTTCTAAGGTACATATTTGATGCAATAAATACAGTATGTAGGTCACTGTCTCTGTTCAAACAGGTACCACTGTGTAAAACAATTGACTAAATAACATAAGGCATTTTACTTATATATATAGTGTCAGCTTGGATGAGAACACAGGTTATCTAAATTATAGTGCAGGATAAAGCTGATTTAAGTACACCCTTTCGGTCAGCTCAGCATTCTAAGGAAGGTTCCAGCGAAAGCACGACTGAAGTGCCACAGGGGTCCAAATGGTATTTGATGTACATATTTTCTGTCTCGTGTATGTCCCACCCCTCCTAAGTATTAACATTTAAGCCTGAGGTATACATTAAGGCAGTATTTGTCCCTTGGGTACTTTGTTATGCATTTATACATGTAGCTTTGGTTACTGTCTTAAATGGGATTTATTCACGTGAAATAAGAAGCATAGACAGACTTAGAGTATTTAAGACTGATTAAATTAAAACAAGCAAGCAAGCAAGCAAAGAGAAAAACAGACAACCATTCTGTTTATTTTCTCTGTAAGCACAACTTGATGTTTGCAACTCTTCTGTCATAAAATCTGTCTAAATCCCTCAGGAATTAAGGGATACCCTGGACTCTGACTGTAACTATGTTTTTTTTCCCTAACTTTATGTTTTTTGAAACAGGAGCTATGGGTATAGTGTGACTTATTTAAATTCCTCTATTCTGAATAGGAGGATGTACCACTATAGTAAGTTATGAATCACTTAAAAATATTAAATATAAGCACATTAGAACCAGGACACTAAGTTACCAACCTCCTTTCTGTGAGAAACATTCCCTTATGAATGTAGACTCTCCTTCTTGTGTTCTCTGATAACTTGTTTCTCTATACTCTGTCCTTTTGTTATCATTTGCTGATGACTGGATCTAGATCCTGAGATCCAAGAATCTGGGATCTTGGTTTTCTGTTTTCAGAACTAGCAAGTAGGAAACAATATTCACATTATGATGCCATAAATATATATTCTTGATATTTGTGTACTTCTGAAAGAGTATTTTTTCCCTTAGCATAGTAAAATCACAAAAAAATAACATGAATTAAAGCTAATGAGATCATCAAAAGAAATTACAAATCTAGCACATATATGGCAGATGAAATGTATACAGTGAATACACTTATTTGACAAAAATACAGACTTATTATGACTGCTAGTTTTGTATCCCATTAAGGGTCCCTACAGTCCAAGTGGAAATTCTGCATGTTCTTTTCATTACTGCTAGCTGATAATAAAAGCTAGTCTCCTGGCAATAGTTTCCCTGCTACATAGTGAGAGTTTACTAACGAAGGGTCATTGTCTTGATATAGGCACTGACTATAACAATAGGTAGATATGTAAAAATTTGTCATTTCAGCATAGTCCTCCACTAAGAGTGCTATTGACAGGAACGTCATCTTCTCAGTCTTGTAAACGCTCATCACAGACAAGCTGTTTTGGTCTTCTTTTATTCTTTATTTCCTTTTCTGTCTTTCCCCATGTCTTCTTTTTCTAATTTGTCATCTTCATATTTTTCTGGCTTTGTTACACTGTCGTAGGAAGGTGGAGATGTGGTAGATGTGGTCATATCTGTTTTTTCTAGAGCAGAGCTTAAACTCAGCTTATCAATCATCGTATCTTTTTTGATAGGCAGATCAACTCCATCTTTGCCATACATAAATGAAATTTTTCTTAGTGATTGTCTTAAAAGGTAACATCTATAAGCACGCTGAATAACGGCAGCAGACACCTCCTCCTGTTTTCGTTTTAATGTGGTTGTAATCGGTTCATAGGAGGCTTTAGAAGGATTTGATGCCATAAAACGGTCTTCCATTTGTATTCTGAGGGCATCCATCTCATCACTTTCCCCCAAAACACGCTTCGTGAAAGCAAACAAGATGTCAAGGCAGTGAATTCTGTCACCACTTACCATGGGCAGATCCATTGCAATAAGCTGAATTGTGTTTGGCTTTGGTAAATTAAGAGGAGGATCCAGAGATGCTGCAAAATCAGACAGTTTGCTATATTCTATGAATTGTGTGGCATCTGGATCATACTTTTCCCAAACCTCATAGAACATCTCAAAGTCATCCTCGCTCAAGGGCTCAGCACTTTCTTCAGTAGCAACACCAAAGTTCTCCAAAATCACAGCAATGTACATGTTCACCACTACCAGGAACGATATGATAATGTAGCTGACAAAGAAGAAAATCCCAACGGAAGGGTTGCCGCAGTCTCCTTTAACGGAGCTGCCCGGATGATCCTTATGAGGGTCACAGTCTGGTTCCCCGCTGTTGAGAATTGGGGCTAGCAAACCATCCCAGCCAGCAGATGTGGTAATTTGGAAGAGACAGATCATGCTGTTGCCGAATGTTTCAAAATTGAACATGTCATCTATACCGTCTTCCCTCTTGACATAGGCAAAGTTGGACATTCCAAATATGGCATAGATAAACATGACCAGGAACAGCAGCAGACCGATGTTGAACAAAGCGGGAAGAGACATCATCAAAGCAAAAAGCAGAGTGCGGATGCCCTTAGCACCCTTAATGAGACGCAGGATTCGACCTATTCTGGCAAGTCGTACAACTCTAAACAAAGTGGGGGACACGAAGTACTTTTCAATCACCTCAGCTAAAAACATGCCTGTGAAACATAAAAACAGATTTAAAAGGATGAATTTTTACTACAATTTACATTTTCCATAACAAAGAAAATGAATAAAGAACTCTGTCATTAGTGGAAATTATAAGCGGAGAAAGAGTCAGTAAATTTTATCTGTTAAAAATAATTCTAGTTTTTTTTCCAGTATCTTTAGGGAAAAAGAGTATTAAAATTGGTATTGAACTATTAAGAAGGCTAATACTCTAAAGTATGTTTCTCCGTTCCTGAAAAAATCAGGAAAAGGAAAATTAAGTATTCTGATCTAGAAAGTTTGGCAGAAATTAAACTTTTAAGATAAATATATCTATGTTTTGTTTTGAATATAAGAGTTTCTTACCTACTATTGAGAGAATAACAACCACAAAATCAAAAATATTCCAGCCAATGGTGAAGTAATAATAACGAAGTGAGAACAGTTTGAGTACACATTCTCCAGTGAAAAGCACAACAAAGATCAAGTTAATCCAGTATAAAATAGTTTGCATCAATTCACTCTGCTCATCTGTTTCTATCATCATGGTGACCATATTTAGACAGATGAGAACCATGATGCTGATGTCAAATGCTTGTTTTGTTACAACATCAAACACCAGACCTTGCAATTTGTTCTGGAGGAGGAAAAAAGAAAGTGCGTACTATTATCTTGTACATAATGAGCATCGTTTTCCTCTCTCCCATCCTTTTATCCCTCCCCCAAATATACAACCAAGCAAAAGGCTGAAAAATCTAAGAAAAACACTCTTCAGTCATTTTTTCTTTGCCAGCTGTAAGCCTCCCCTTCCAAAATGGAGGCTAACATATCTTCATAAATTTTGATTAAGTTGTTCTGGGCCTAAATCATTTTAGAGTAAAGTAAGATTTTTTTTTTGATAGTTAATGTACCACTGCAATTTGTTCCAAAATGTATACGATATAAGAATAACACAAATTCTTACCGCTGGTCTGGGTATAGGTTTTTGTGGTTTTTTGGAACCCAACTTTTTCATTGCATTGTAGTATTTCTTTTGTTCTTCTGTCATGAAAATGTCTTGACCTCCAAGGTAAAGTAATAACAATAAAACCAATTACAGTCATGCCTTTAAACACATTAAATCACAACATTGTGGAACACAGTTTTTAAGAACTACTTGTTCATTCTTATAAATGACTATAAAATACAAATTATAGCAATTATATGAAAGACCATTAGTATGTTTCAAAAGTCTTGCTGGAAAAGTAAAACAAATTACAGAAAGGACTAAAATAAATGGAACTTTTGACTATTTGTTATCAATAAAATGTAGGAAATTATAGACCCAACCTAAATATAATTCATTTACATAGGGAAAAATCCTGTAAAAATACAAGATCTGTAAATACCCATAAATCTAACACATTATAAACTTCACACTGTCAATCAGTCAACCATAGATAGAAAAAAGCATCAAAGGTAAAGGTCACAGTAGTACTTCAACAGTCCATACATGGCTTGATCACTCCCTACTTGTGCGAAGGGCATCAAAAAGCATGGGTTTCCTTTTCTTTTTATTTGTGTGAATAATTGGACAGAGCAGTCTTGAGTAAAAGGGTATCTGGACTGCTATGCATAATCCACACATGCAAATGCTTCTCAAAAACAAATTTACTTTGACAAGCAACTTCTCTTTCATGCATTTGTTTACAAGCCATTGTGCATAATTCCAAAGCAGTGTCATTCTGAAAGGAATTTCAGAGTCACAGGTGAACCAGACCACTCTAATTTTGTTAAATGCAGTGTCAGTTTTAGTGAGAAAGTAAAATTTGATGAGTATGTGTTTGAGCCTTTCAGCTACTGCTACTTAATGCATGAAGATTTAGAAATCAAAAGAGATTCTGCATAGCATACTCTTCTCATAACCCACATATTCAAGCATAATTAAATTCTTAGAGAGCAAGGTATTTGGAAGGAAAGTAAGAAATTTATTTACTGATTACGGCTGAAATGTGATGTGAATCTGTCGGGAGATTTTACCCAGTTAGGTTAAAATAAAAAACAAACCCTATGGAAGAGTCAACATTGAACTAGAATTTCTTCTGCTCTCTCACTGATATAATGGTTATCAAGAATGAGCAAGTCATCATTGTCTCAGTATGCTGCCCATAGGGAAGACAGCGTTCTCAAGACGAGATACATCCTAGATGTCTTTGAGGAGCATGATGGTTAGCAATTTGACAGACAGTGAAAAGTTTTTTCCCATAAGAAATAATATAATAAAAGGGGATGCACATACGAACTAAAGAAATAGACACAATTTAACTACACAGGGACAATACATTACAACACAAGGTCTTTTCCATTCATATCTTCAAAACATTGCCCAAACAGAGAGATCACATTGACATCAATACAGAACAAAGACAAGAGGGACACTGCTGCTTAACCACACACTGCATGCTCTGTGTATTTCTGTTAGTACTGCCCTTTGTGATATCTGTAGTATTTAACTCTCTTGGTGACAGTTATAAGAACCACACATGTACAAAGGATGTCTATCAGAAAGCTACAAGAAGGAGCCCTTTATTAGGAACCATTCTCTGCCTTTCGAGTCATGAAGTCAGTAACTGTCAAATGAGCTTAACAGAATCACCTCATTAACAAGTAAGGTCATCTTGTTACATATAGACTGCCCCAAAAATGCCGATTGCATGTACATAGCTTCCTTAGTCTTCTCTCCTAGGATCAGAAGAAAAAAGCCCACCTTCCTCTTAAGACCTGGAAGCCCCTGACATTATGCCAGGGAAGGTGTAAATTGACCAGGGGATGAAGATGTCACCAGTTTTGGATCCATAAACTCTTCCTTTCTACTATTTGGGTCTGCAGATGAGACTCAAAATACCTGAAGAAGTGACATACGAAGCTGCATACTCTAATCTCAAGATCACCTTGTAGTCAGATACACCAGACTGGCAGATAAAGAAATAGCCTGACTCCAAGGTTTCGATCTCACAAACCATGATGGGCAACCTTTGTGACATTGGCCAACTTTCTCTGACCTTCTGAAGGATGAAAGAGAGAAACTGAGAGGAAAAATTGAAGAAGCTAGAGAAAAACAAATCAGAACAAACTAGTTATTGCACACCTAAAGGGGAAAACAGGTCTACGAAAAATTGTCAGACTAAAGTCGCTATCTGCGAAACTAGTATTTCCTCACTAGAAACAGATATTCTCTCAAATAAATGAAAGAATAAATTTCTACAACTGTATATGCTCTCCCTACAGAGTATAGAGAAGAACAGCACTGTCAAAGAAATGAAAAATCCAAAGTTCTCAGAATTCAAGTGAGAAAATACGAAATGTATTATCCTTTTAAGATAAGATCTACAGATCTTATCTTTAAGATCTGTAGATTCCTTAAAGCATTTAAGAATTTTCAGTACAACATGAACAAGCACATTCCATTAGACCTATTCAGCCACAATTACCTGGCAAATTTACTGTCAGGTTTAGATTACTTTAAGAGAACATTTTGAAGAGGTTAAAAAAAAAATTATAAGAGAACAACCCAGTAGTGTAGATTTCTGCCTAGAGTACATGGAAACATTTAATGGAAGTTTCTATCTCAGTAAGTTTATCAGTATCTTTTCTTTTAGTATAAAGAATCAAATCTGACAAACTGCCTAGAACTACAAATAAAGAAGCTACGCCTGCCTTGCTATTAATTAGTGGCTCACTTGCCTTTTTTTTTTTTTTTAGTCTATGATTCCCATACAATTGTGCTTTAAATGTGTGCAGAAAAATAAGACTACCGTGGTCCTTAGATTGCACTTAGATAGCAAGACAAATTAATTTGTCATCATAGTCTACATTTGAATCTATTTGAATCCTCCTGGAGTTCTGACAGTCTTGTGTTCATTTGAATAATGAAAACAAATTTCAGTTAAAAAAAAATCACATGTCAACAATTATCTCTCTTTTGTAAAACCACTATCAAGGTATGAGACAATTTTCCAAACCTCTCTGATCTTGCAGTACTGAGCAACAGTTTCTGGATTCGGCTTTTCTTTATTAGTCTTTTTGTAATTGGTAACACCTTCACAGCATTGTTAAACACGACCTGCTTTTCAATTTTACTCTTTCTAGTTTTACACAGTCTCTTCTTCCCTATCATCTATTTCCTTACAGTAGAAATCCTCTGCATTTTCTCATAGCATTGTCAGAATGCTGTAAGAATAAGCAAAAATGAAATGATACATTACCTCCTGAGGTACAGCCTATCATACAAATGTAGAAGGATGTGGAGAACATGCAGATACCAGTGCAAATTCAAATTATTTCAAATGCTTTAAAAACTAAAGACTACTACTTCACTATTTTAAATAAAAAAGTTAATAGTTGCTTTCTGTGCCTTTTTTCTTTGTATTACAGAGAAATTTCTGATACTAATATTGATCCCTGCATACCTTTACTCAATGTTCAATGACAAAGAAACACTGGAATACTTATCTTTTTTTTTTGTTGGTTGAAGTTATCTATGATGACACCAATGAATAAGTTTAGAGTGAAAAATGATCCAAAGATGATAAAGGCAACAAAGTAAAGGTACATGTACAGGTTGCACTCGTACTTGGGCTGTTTCTCCGTCTATTTAATAAAGAAAAATTGCAATACATCACCAATAGCAGTAAGGACAATTCGTAGAAGACTGAGCAAAAATAACAGTTGCATCCAGATGGACAGCAACTCCTTGACAAGGGCAGGGGCTGAGAGGCAGGGAATAGCTGTTTTGAGCATACCCGAAACTTGCCTACTCTTTGGTCTTGAAAATCTATTTAATTAGCCTAGTTTTCTAAGAAATACAGGTGTTTTTGATTATACTCTTAGTGCTGCCATTTCTCCCCTTTCTGTCTCCCAGTTCCTCTTAAATGACATTTGATGTATTCTTCAATTTCTACTAAATTTGACAAAAGCGGGCAAGTCTCAAAAGTAACTAAGTTCCTATGGATTTTATGCAAGTCAGGTGCTGGATGCAAATACCTGTATTAAAAGAAAAACAGGCAAAATTCAACCATTTTATTTTTTGAGACAGCCAGTCAGTACTCTCACAACTCTGGATTGACTATTGCAGATTGTCACTTGCAATTGGGGTTACTTTTGGAGATATATGCAAAAACACATTTCCTAATCTATAACATCACAGTAATAAATATCCTTATAGAATCTAAATTTCATTAGTTAGGCTAGTTGTAAAAAACTCATTTAAGTAGTGATATTTCATGAAGTTCCACTGACACAAAATTTTTTTAAACCTATTTGCAGTATATGCACTTAAATACTTTATAATCTTAGATTCATATTAAAAATTATCAGTATTTTACATTCTTATATATACTTTATTTTATTACAAGTGCCATTCAAGAAGCATTACATGAATCTTGTATCTGTTTATGGTCCATAAAGTTTACATTGGACTTACTCCTCTAGAATCAACAGCAGCATACATGATCGCCATCCATCCTTTAAACGTTGCCTAAAAACAAACAGTTTGTTAATATTTTCTTTCAAAGCTTCAAATAAAAAGAAGCATCCTATTTTATACTCATCCTCAACTATAAAAAAACCCTGTCTTTTACAATGCATTTGCACCAAATAAAGGAGAACATAAAAAGTAAACAGCAAACTATGAGTGCATTATTCACAAGAATTAATTTACTGTGTAATTTAACTTATCCCTAATACTTATGAAAAATTTCTGAAAAAAAATCATTTTCATACAAATTCCTCCAATTCTATGCAGAATGTGTTGAAATCAGTATCTAAGCATGACATAAAGAGTGCAATTTATAACAAATCTCTCACTTTTAACTTTCTGACACCAAAAAAGCTGAAGGAGGCCTTTATATACAGTCAGCCAAAACAGGTCTGCATTCTTTGGAGAGAATATGCAAATAGTCCTAAAGGAAAGTCCAGATGATAAGCAATCCCAGGAAATTTTAAGAAAATGTTAAGCTTTTATTGTAAGGATAGACAGAGTTCACCAGAAAAATTAAGTTAACATACATTTACTGTCCGAAGATAATTCTAATTTAACCATCTTTTTATATCCTTCTTAGAAATAAACTGATATTTAGAACTGCTCCAGCAACATTTACTCTCAGAGGTCTAGAAATATTTTTGTCACATCTCTGTGAATAGCATCACATCTCTGCAAATAACATCTTTTTGCATTTCTGATACTGAGAAAGAAAGTTTTATCCCCATGACTCTGTAATGTCTACATAACATACTTTTCCTGTGATCAGCATTCATAGCACATATACAGTACATGTAAAGGAGAAATAACATTCACACCATAAGTGTAACAGGTTTGTCTTAATGTGGACACTACTGTCTTACTATCATGACAGCATTTTATGTGGCAAAATTGAACAAAGTTTAAAAATTACAGGACATTTGGTGTAAGCTGTGTCCTATTACAAGAGGTACAGAACGCATAGACCATGTACTCTACTATCTACTACCTTATATAAGATACACACTTTAGGATTTTCTCCAGAGATAAACATAATCCTCACATTTACTTGTAGGACCACAGGAAAAGAAAGAAAGGTCAGGAATCATCCTGAGCTACAATATGCACCAAGTAGGCATGAAAAAAATGAGGTCTATAGTACAACACTATTTTACTGTCACAATGTCAAAAAAAACAACATACTCTTCCTATTCAGAGGATATGTGAAATATCTTCTCCAGCGCAAACAATCTTCCTTTTGCTATAATAGGAGAAGGAGAGCCATTATAGCAGGCCAAGACATCTTTTACTGAATGAAGTTTGAAAGGTACAAATTCAACCTCACTATAGTGAAAAGTCCTTTACTGAAAAACCCAGCATTTAAGTTACCATTCCCTTTAGTTTCCACAAAGCTGAGGGTTTCCAAAGTAGCTGAGCTGGTAGAGTAGAAAGTAGAAAAAAGTTATAAACCAAGTTCTAACTTTTCAAAGCTGCAGCAAATTTGCCATTTTGTATTATAGTGGTAAACAAAGCTCAATCAAGCTTTTAGACTTCTGGATGACTGGAGAACTACCACCAGTATTAAATTGGTATATTTAATATAATACTATAATTCTATTACATGATAATACTGTATACTATAACATTCATATTCTACATCTGGTTTTGCAGGTCCTATCCTGCAAAGCAATAAGCAAACCATATCTGAATGAATTTGAGAAACAACACATTTTTATTAAGTTATTAGAGAAATTGTTGTTTCCTAGGGTATGTAGCTTCTGTGTAACTGAAATGATGTACCACAAAGTCACTTGCTGTTAACAAAAACATGGTAAGAAGATTGTCTAGAAATTCAAACCCAGATAGCTTTTGACTTTTCCTGATTAACTCCAGTTGACAGGAGTTATGTTATTAACGGTATTCATGAGAAAATATTTTGGGGAATTTAAATATTTCTTAGGAATTGCTTATCAGTTATGGTGAAATAAATTGAGGTGGCTGTAATCTTCCAGGAAAATATTCCTGAGAGTCATGACACTACATAAAAACAAGGTACACGTGTTCAGTTTGCTGGAAACACTACATACTTGAACCACTCTATTCAAGACATGTTACAAAAGAACAAACACTGTGGTTCTCTTAGGCTGATAATTTATGCAATTTCCTGGGGCTATTTAGCAATGGCTACTGCTCCTCCTTGGAGTCCAACAGCAATCAAATGGTACCCTACTAGCACAATACTACCAGCTACCTGCTTGAGAGTTAAAAGAAGGTTAAAAATAAAATAGAGTTAAAATAATAATAAAAGAATAATTGCCCTGTCCTTATGAGGACAAATATTTTCCCACAAGCATTTTTTCAATGAACTTGATTAGGAATGGACATTCCTGTTCAGTCAGCTCCACTCCACAGATGCTGCCACTAGAAAGAAGCTCGTGCTAAGGATTCTGGCAAACTCGCCAACTGCTGGTCTACAGTTTAAAAACAAGCCCCAAGTAATCTCCAAACAAAACACTCAACAATAGCGATGACTAGAGTGCAGCTAATAGGAATGATAGAACAGGAGATGAACTAAAAATACAGGCAAAGAGGAGAACAGAAAAAAAGTAAATTTTAACAATTTTTCCTTTCCATCCACTAAATCAATAATGGGGTCTCTTTTTGTTTTGAAAATCAGATGAGCTCTAGAACGTATCTATTTGATGACTGTGGTAAAAATCTACATCTATATGCCTTAAAAGATCAATGGAAAAAAACAAAAAAACAAAAAAACTAGCTGCATTTTATTGACCAGGTTCAGTATTTCTGTAGAATTTGAAAAGGCAGTAGTGACTGGGTACTTGCACAGAGCACAAATATGAAATAAAATACTGTATCCATGCATATTTTGTAATATAACTCTGAAAATTACAGAATCAAATTTTACTGTTACAAAACTTAAGCTGAGAAATTAATTTAGTAAAATATATACACTTACTACTTGAAGCAGAGAAAGATAACCAGCTCCAACATTATCAAAGTTTACTTTCAAGTTTTTCCACCGGACATCCACAGCAGTGTGAGAAAGACTGTTACATGCAGTCATATTATCAATTGTGTCTGATGAGAACATGTCACCAGTTGTGGTGTTAACACAGTGATAGAACTTGCCGGCAAACAAATTTACTCCCATGATGCTGAAAATTAGCCAGAATGTAAGACAAACCAGAAGTACATTCATAATGGATGGGATTGCTCCAGTAAGAGCATTTACAACCACCTAGTAAATAAACATACACACAAAAAAATTTTAAAGAGCAATATATATCAGTAATTTCTAAACAAAGCAAACTAACGCAAAACATAAATACAAATAAAATGTTGCACTGAAATAACTAGAAATAATGCCTTTAAAAATAGCAATACACAAGTAATACAAGCAAACATGATATTGACCACCTTGATAATAGCAATGCAATTCAGTATTTCTACACGATTTTATAATTCATTAGGCATATTTTTATGTATTTATTTCACAGATTATTTCGGAGTTTCCTTTTTTCTTACCCTCATGCCTTCAAAGCGTGACAAAGCTCTCAGAGGTCTCAAAGCTCTTAACGTTCGAAGTGATTTAATTGCACTAAGTTCTGAGAAACCAAGGGCATGAGCTATTAAGCTAACCAAGGAGACCTAGAGGAAACCAAACAAAACAAAAACAAAAGAAAGTAGTTTTTAATAGCCTCAAAATATAAATGTAATAACTAGAGGAAGAAAACTTGAATATGGATGTTAGAAAAAAGTTCCTAAGAACTCCAAGCTTCTAACAAGAACAAATAGAACAAAAAGTTAAAAAGGAACAGAAAGTTGTTTGTGAATTTCTAAATAATCTAAACAGAAAGAGATCTGAATCTCTGGAACTTTCATCACAGATACACATTGTGTGTTAAATGTTAGTTAAAAGAATGCATGAAATACCTGTGCAAAATGAAGGGTACAGGCTACACTGAATTACACATCAGATTTTTCTTTGGTATTATTGTCTGAGAAAATATATGAAATGACACTTATATTTCTCATGAAAAGCACTAAAATGCTGGATGAGCTTTTTACCATCACATGCAGTAAACTGTGATAAGTCAGCAAAACTGCTAGAAGTTAAAATACAATGATGTACATCATTATATGTATATATAACATTAATGAAAAAAATATATTGCAAAGGAACAACTGGATTCCTTTTGTACTTCCAGTGCTACAGAATTATTTAAGAACAGCTGAAACCAAAGAATAATCTATTAAAAAGAGTAAATCCATAGTATTTTTTAAAGAATACATAGTTTTCCTCTTCTGCTTCAAATGTTACATAAAAACATTCTCAGTCAAGCAGTAAAACAAGGAGTTTTGACACTGGTTGCAAATTAAACTAACTGCCATGCGTATTAAACTGCAGTGAATCCAAATGAAAGGCGGAATCAATTAGACTCAGTATTTTCAAAATACGAAGTATTCTTCTCACTTCCATTCTCACTGCCACTGAAGTTTATGAGGGCATGACAATTTGGATAAATGGAATTTGAATAAAAGCTCAAATTTCTCAATAGGCTCAGCCAGTTTCAAAAGCACTGAAAATCTGCTCTGCATGAATTGTTACAATACTAACCAGTCCTCTACTGCAGACACACTATTACAGACATGACAAAATGTGACACAGTAACATTTATTTCTGCCAATTTGCACTCAGAGCACATGATAGCAGATATATGAGTAACTAATAATTCATATATCCTGCAGATGGTAACAGGCTCGAAAGTGGTATACACTGAGTCAGATAGGTCTTTCCTACCCATGTGCCAAACAAGACATGATTCCTGATTGTGTGATAGGCTACCTAAAAAGAAATATCAAATTCAATGTAATTACCTAAAAGCAATGTACTCAAACAAGACAATACTTTCCTGGTAAGTAGTAACTGTGAGAAAGTCATAGGACTTATGATGGAAAATCATTTAATTGTGATCTACTATTTGTCTCTACAGACTACTGCAGTCTTTGAATATTTAAAAATGATCACAGAATCATAGAATGGGTAAGGTTGGAAGGAACCTCTGGAGATCATCTAGTCCAACTTCCCTGCTCAAGCAGGAACACCTAGAGCATGTTAGACAGCGTTGCATCCAGGCGGGCCTTGAAGATCTCCAGAGAAGGAGACTCCACAACCTCTCTGGGCAACCTGTTCCAATGCTCCATCACTCTCACAGTGAAGAAGTTCCTCCTCACATCCAGGCAGAACTTCCTGTGGTTCAGTTTTTGCCCATTGCCTCTTGTTCTGTCACATGGCACTACTGAAAAGAGTTTGTCCCCATCCCCTTGACACCCCCTCTTCAGGTACTTATACACATTGATAAGATCCCCCCTCAGTCTTCTCTTCCCCAGGCTAAAGAGGTCCAGCTCTCACAGCCGTTCCTCCTAAGGCAGATAGATGCTCCAGTCCTCTGATCATCCTTGTAGCCCTATGCTGGACTCTCTCCAGTAGCTTCATGTTCTGGGGAGCCCAGAACTGGACACAGTACTCAAGATGAGGCCTCACCAGGGCTGAGGAGAGGGGCAGGATCACCTCCCTCCACCTGTTGGCAACACTCTTCCTAATGCACCCCAGGAGACCATTGGCCTTCCTGGCCCCAAGGAAGGACCCATTGCTGGCTCATGGTCAACCTGTCATCGACCAGCACTCCCAGGTCTTTCTCTGCAGAGCTGCTGCTCTCCAGGTCAGCCCCCAGCTTGTACTGGTGCCTAGGGTTATCTCTCCCTAGGTGCAGGACTCTGCACTTGCTGTTGTTGAACCTCATGAGGTTCCCCTCCGCCCAGCTCTCCAGCCTGTCCAGATCTCTGCAGTAGCTCCATGTCTCTCTTGTACTAGGGAGGACTGGACACAGTACTCGAGATCAGGCCTCACCAGGGCTGAATGGAGGTGCAAGATCACCTCCCTCGACCTGCTGGCAACAGATACAGAGAAAATCTGCTTCAAGTATTGCTGCCAGATCCCCCTATTCTCTTACAGATTACCCAATTATTTTATTTGTGTATCTACATGGAAATAAATCCTCTTCCTATAAGATCAGCACAGCTACCTACCAATAATTGTATCATACTTTGGAAACTAAGATACAATACAGTGCCTTCGTTCTTTCTGCTTATTTCTTCTTTTGGAGGGGAAAAGGGAAGAGAGGATAGTTATCACAGCACTGTGGTAATAAAAGCTTATTTTTTGGTTTTCTGTGTGTGTGCGCACATGCTTGCGCATCTTTTTTTAATTTCCTCTTCCTCCTCACATATGAGCATGGTTTGCACACACACCTTCATACTGATACCAGTTCTGAACTTACTTTCTTATTTAAGAGAGTGCTTAACTGTAACATTTCTCTGATATATAGTACTTTTTTTCATTTTCATTGTGATGAAATTACTCATTTCATTCCATTTTTTTTCCAATGTAGTAAATTCAAGAGGTGCATTGTAACTAAAAAAGATGGGAAAAACGTATAAAGCACACTGTCATGATATCTGTGAGACAGGATCCATTCTCAGCCATCTGCTTCACTTCAATTTTCTGTTCCTTTAACTGCCAAAAACAGCACTGCACAGAAAAACCAATTCTACTAACTGCAGGCAGACACATCCCAGCTTGGACTTGTTAACTGCTTGTGTTCTGGACAGTGCATGTACCTTGAGATTTATTTCCTCTTTTAATATTTACTCTTGCAGAAGAGAGAATCTTATCTGTGAGAATTTCTGAAACCTTCAATACAGCTAGAATAACAGCTCAAGAGCTGATGGCTATGCCGTTTTGTAGGGAGAGTCAATGACTTGTGTCTTAAATCTTCCACTTCAGACAGCTGTCACCTGTGGCAAGTACATGTGGCCTTGAAGGACGCATCAGAAAACCTTCTGCGGATTTCTTCCCTTTGATGATAATTCAAGCAAACTTCAAACACATGATCCCACATACATTTTCATTACATCTCTGAATATGCACATGCATGAGCAAAACCAGCATTTGTGCTTGTTATCTCCTTTTGTAAATGTGAACATTGGAAGAACAGGTAAGACAATTTCCATTTGTACGCTACAGATTCTTTCCCGAAGAGGAGACAGCCAGAGAGTTGAGCTGTACATTTACAGAACAGTGTGCCTGAAAGGAGCCTGTAAAATGTTGTCTTACTATGAAACACTTATCATTTAGACCAGTACTGGCAGGGCAACTTTGTTTAATGTTTTTATGGATAAAGTTATAGGATAAAGTTATAGGACAAGAAGATACACCAAAGCTGGATTCAGGTAGCTGAAGTCAGCACACCACCTGTCACCTAAACCAACCAAGAAAGAAAAGTAGCGGTAAGTGAGAAAGTTAAAGTTTTTGGCCTGAAAACAATAAAACCCAAAAACCTCAGTAAAGTCACCAGAAGCTAAGCAGACTACCACTGATTCTTTCTAGGAAAAGAAATTCCACTGTGCAGGTGGTCAAACACTGGAAACAGTTTGTCCAAAGAGGTGGCAGAATCTCCATTTATCTCTGTTCAAAACTAAGTATCACATGGAGCTACCTGATCTAACCTTGAGGGTGGACCTACCTACTACTAAGCTGGCTTTGCTTTGAGCAAGGAGCTAAACTGGACAACCTCTGAAGGTACCTTTCAGCCTAAATTATTCTATGATGTGCTGTTTCAGGCTCATAAGATGTAGGCATGCCCAGCAAGAGGTGAAGATAGCAACATGCAAGCACTGAAATCTCAGAAAAGAGGGAATACTCCATACCTTTCTGTACATTAGATACAGCATGCTTTACTTAAAACAGAACTCAAACAAAACTTAAACAAAACTCAATTTAAGATAAACTTTCACAAGACAAACAGGAATGAAAATTCAAATATCATGAGGTTCTGGAAACATACTGTCTTGGAATCCCAACAGGAAACGAGACTAAAGCATGGACTCAGCAATCCTACGCACAGACGACAGACCAAATGGAGGATTGCTGCTGATTTCCCACTAATTATGAATTATGAAGTGATCCTATGTTTTCATTTAGCGTTTCAGTCATAATCAACAAATAGAAGTCTATAGTGCCCTTAAAACAAAGGAATATGTAAACAATTTTCCAGTTTCATTCAGAAACAGTCCTAACAGCTTGTTTTTCTTTGCCTTGTTGAGGGCACCTTGTTTTGCAGAATTTAATGTTAAGAAAAGAGTGAAACGTTATTGTATTTACTGGGTTTCTTAGAGATCACTACATCTGTTTTGGAAGCACATATTAAGTTTATACTTCCTATAGATACTGAGTGTTCAGAACAAAAGGAATGGAGAGAACAAGCAAGACATTGAGACAGTCAAGAGGATACTTCCTAGATAAGGGTGCAAAGCTGATTAATAAAGAAGGGTGGACACATGAAAAGCTCTGTTACTTCAGAAGAAAAGAGAACTAAATCATTACTTTAGATAGTCACTAAAATGTCGAAGTCTGGAGTATACTGGCAATTCAACTTCTCTCAGTCACTGTATTCAGACTCTGGAAGCAAAATTTCAGTTGGACACTCCAAGTGAGAAGTATATAAACTGCATTTCCCTGAGAAAACATATGTTATTTCTCATTTCACTGAGTTAGTCCATTTGCTGAGAATGGGCAAAAAAAAAAATTTTTTTTTCTTTACTGACACTAAAAAGAGAAGCAGTTAAATGAGGAAGACAGATAACACTACTTGTACCTTTTCCTCCAAAACGTATTTTAAAAGAGTATGTGAACTTCAGTCACATTGGAAGGGGACAAATGATTTTTGTCCTGGATTCCAGATTCTATCTTGATTCTGGAAATTGCTCCTGTCATTTGTTAATGAAAAACAGAAGAGCTGCACTGAAATTAGCCTTGCAGTTAAGCATGCAGTGAGCACCACAAAAATCAAAACAAGGACTGCTGAAGAATGATTTCCACCCTTTGAAGGTGATCCTTAGGCCATTACTACTCCTGTTTCACTGCCTCCTTGCCTCTCCTTTTTTATTTTTTTTTATTTTTTTTTTTTTTTTTTTTTTTTTGCTGTCCCAATTTTCTGATACCATTCCCCTCTGTATTCTTTGCCAGTGACTCATTAAGCACAGGATCCCTTGTTCCTCCTTAACTCCATGTGATTACTTAAACCTTCCTTTCCTTTCTACTCCTGCTTTCTCCTAGCTCTATGTCACCAAACCCAGAAGATTGGATTTCAATCTGTATTTCACATCCCTCCTTTACTGCTGATACATCTCACTCACTGTTTGGGAACTAGTGTAGTAAAATACGGGTAGAAGACATAGAATTAAAGATAACATATATATGAAGGCAGATGTAGTTACATATTAAATAACTACAATAGAATCTCATTCAACAGTATGTTAAACTTTAAAAATAACAGTTCTGTTATTTTTAAACTCACATTCATGTTCACTGTATACATATGTATAACACAGGAGTCACGCAAAATGACCTGCTTAAAAATAGAAACAGAATAAAAAGTAGAAATAGGCTACTTAGATAGTACATACATCAACAATCAGGAAGTCCAGCCAGCACCAAGCATTAGTGAAATACGTTTGAAAACCATAGGCCACCCATTTTAGCACCATTTCCAGAATAAAGACGTAAGTGAAGACTTTGTCAGCATATTCCAGTATCACCTTGATAGTCCTGTGCTGTTCAATATATATATCTTCAAAAGCCTGTGAAAAATGAGTGGTACAAGTCAAATATTTATAGCTCTTCACAAACTAAAAATTAAATCACAAGGGAAGAAAAAAAGGCAAAGGTAAATCACTTTCTACTTTAGATGTTCTATTCTTTCAGAGTTTTAGACTTAATCACCTGATGATGGGATTACATATATTGATGGAATTTGCCAAAAAGGTTTTAGAAATTTCAATTGAAGTCCACACACAATTACAACTTGTCACTCTGGGAAGCAGTGAGTATGCAGTCTCACGATGGTAATAAATTCAACTAACAAAAGTGAGTAGCGAGCTACAGTGACCAAGCATTGGTCCCAGGGACTTTTATCACTTTACTGGGAAAAGACTTCTTGAACTTGAATTTTACACTCCACAGAAATGTGATTTAAATATGATCAATGTTTATGAATTTTAATTTTAACTATTTTCTACCACTTCCTGTAGAAAACTATTGTAAGCAGAAGAGAACTTGTACAATGATGAAAGGAACACATTTTCTTCTTCCTTCCCAGCCTTCCAACAACCAAAGACCAAACTCTGGTGAGACTAATGATGATATAACTACAATACTGACTAAATACTGCATGAGGCACGAAAAACAACTCAGTATACCCATGCACACAAGTTTGCAAATATATGACACAAATTATGTACTTCCTGTATAACTATAGCTGCTTCCTCTCACTGCTCCTGAACCAAGTTGAATAACAAAAGCATATTCCACAACCAAATCCTAGGGCAATGCTTAACAGCTGTATGAATGACCCATCTTCAGTAAAAAGTTTAAAGGAATTCAAGGATCCCTGTATAACAGTCTAGAGATACCGACAAACTAAAATTAAAGCAGAAAAAGAATTTCAAACAGGAAGAATTCAGTATTTGTACTGCTTTGAGGACAATTTTAATTTGCAGTAGAATAACTATTCTAGTTAATACACAGAATTCATTTTCCATGTTTTTGTAGTTACTTAAACAAGATTTTAAATGTACTCCTCTTCACGAGCTCCCTCACATACGCACATCACATCATATTCACCAAAAATTGACTTGCAGAAAGTAATCTGATATCAGAATTTTAATGACTATTATATATGCACTACCTAAAATATTCTCAGAACTTAGTTCAAGCTCTCTTTCAAACCAACACTGACATTGCTTCCTAAAGAACAGAGATGTGCTATAAACATATCTTCGATAAAATGATTTTTAAAGGTGCTGTTTCTACAGGCACATTCTCTACTTACCAGAGCACCACTGCTGAGAAGAATCATGAAGACGATGAATGTTTCAAACCAGTTATGTTCTACTATCTTGTAGCAGGTTTTTCGGAGGTTCCACCACATTTTTCCTTTTGTACTTTCTACACTGACTTTACAGCATTTAAACTTCTGTACACAGCCTTAACAACACAAAAAATTACAAATCCTTATGTGACAGAATTTTCACTCTTCTAAAATAGTAAAAATAGCGTTAAGTAGTTCTTGCTTCATAAGTGAGATTACTGGATGCTACTAAAAGCCTTTCTGATTTGATTCTCTAGACTTGGAAAACTCACATTCAGATAATTTTTCTACTACTTTGATGCTCCACCAAGCCTAGAATTAAAAAAGTCACAAATATAAAAAGATTCACAAACAATTTACAAACATATTTTTACACATGCACTTTTCATCTATATGAAGAGAAACAAAGACTCAATAGAATTGTTAGGAGGTAGAAATAAAGAACACGAACTACTGAAGAGTTTAGCAGCCTCTTTTAAAAGGACTTCTGCTGCTAATCTAAGGTTCAAATAAACTGCACAAATGTAAACATCCCTTACCATGCTACGGAATGAGGTATGCTGCAGAACTGATTAAGGTTACCTCTTTCACGACTCAATAATTAATTTTAACAATGGATTTAATTGAAGATTGTGAGACAGTTTAGATGCTAAAAAGTAAGCTCCAGACTCCTGGTCGAAGTAATACAATAAGAACTGTCTTCTTTATCCACCAATAAAACATTTTTCCCTCAAATCTGAAAATCTCTTATAAGTCGAAGTAAATGTCAAAATACTGGAAAATAGAATTGTATGGAATTTAAGAAGTACAAAACATTCCAGATGCAGTTTCAATGCCAATATTTAATCTGGATACAGATAGATTATTTTGTCGTAATACACATTTTCTGTGATTTTATTTGCATGGATTCAAGATAATTTCAAGAAAACATAATAATTTCCCAAATGAATATAGCAATAAAATAACAGTGTTCTCTAAGTGTAATGCAGAGAAACTTTTCCATGGAGTACAGATTTGTGCTAACCATCCACAGAATTCAGTCCCACCTTGGGGAGCTCTCTATTTCACCATGAGGCCTCAAGGATTTACCTGCAATAGCCTGCAGGCTCTAGGAGAACCCAAGAGCCTCAGCATTCACCTAATAGCAGCCTCCTTATTTCTTTAAAAATGATTAATCATAGGGAAACATAACAAGGTTTTCATGATTGTAATGGGTCCCAAAGGCAATATTACAGTTTTCTGGTGAGTGTCATTGAGTTCATGTGTTACACGTAAGTAATACTGTGTTTCATCAGCTCAGATGAAAATACTACCACTATGATGATTTACCACACCTTCAATTACTCAAAATACCTGGGTAACAGAAAAATCAACCCTATGCCAAAGACTATTAGACATTATACATTATAAGAATAAAGAATTCTAATATAATGTTAAACTATTCAAAAGTGCAAAATTTTGATCAAGAGCTTGAAAATGACACCATAATCCCAAATTTTTAAAAATGAGTTAAGTAAGAATTTTTCTGAGGACAAAAGCCCTAGCCCTAATGGCATCTTCATAACACTAAGAAAAAAGCATGGTTGATAAATATTTGACAGGGGTCGGAGAGTTAACCTGGGGACATTTCTGTTTTGAGTGATTTTCTGTTAATCATGACTTAAAAGGAAGATAAAATCTGTGATAACAAAAAATGGAAAATATTCTTATGCTGTAATTCCCCAAAAGAATACAGGTATGCAAAACTAAAACTAATGAAATCACCTAAACACACTTAAGTATGCTGTTAGACTTCCACTTGAAAAAGACGCAGGCTCTCTTTTATCCTATTTAATTTTATTTGTGCCATCCTACATTATATTTATGCACTCCCCTCGCCCAATATTATTGCTGGAAGTTCAAGATAATCTGTCTGTTGTTTGATTCAACCTTCCCGAGATCTGAGGCATCCCCTGGATTGCCTTCTAATGCCACAGAAGGACAATGAGTAAACATGATTCTAATGCAAGCTTCTCAACTGAGTAGTTCCATTTAAGTGGAATGAACTTGGTCTAGGGATTTATCTCGCAGATTTCACTACTGAGAACAGGTCACTTAAATCAACAGGATTACTGATCGCTAAGAAAAATCTTACAGAATAGTATTGAGTATTTACCTAAAATATTATAAATTAAAATGTACACACATATTTAAATTTGTATCACACAAATGTCTCCATAGACCTAAGCACATCTACATTGGGCAAAATTAATCGTAAGAACTGATAGTCTAGGATCTGGGACTGCTGTAGCAAAAAGCTTCCCTGAAGCTTAGCTTCATTTAAACACTGCCTATGCTTGTTGCAGACAACTCAAATGTAATTATTAATCCCAAATTTTATTTCCGTATCTTCTGTAAAACGTACCTTCTGTAAAACATGCCTGTGGCTCTAATGCTTGTTCCGGTTCATTCTCTGCTTTTTCTTCTCCAAAGAGAGCTAAATTAACTGTACTTCCTTCAGATGAGCTAGAAAAATTTAGCTTCTGAAAATAAAATTCCATAATAGTAGTTTTACTTTACTGATACTTACATGTTTAGAAACGGAATTAACATTAAGCATGCAACACTGTGTGCAAATAACAACCAAGAACAATATTTGTGGTCAAGAACACACACAAACATCCACACATAGCAGTCAATGCTGTTGAAATGTGCATAATCTTTCACTTTCTATCCAGAGACTGGAAAGTGTATCATGTAATCTTTTCCATAAAATTTCAGAATTTCTGGCGTAACTACAGTACAGCTTTGTTATTCATCAAAACTAACTATTATCAAGTGGATTTTCTAAAATATTCTATTTATTTTGCATTCTGCTACTATTCACTTAATATATATTTCTCTTGCTACAATCTAAACTAGTACCTATTATAATGCATGCTCCAAGATGATGCAAGTTACTAGCAGCTCTCATTTTAACTGTCTCCTAAACCTTAAGACAGTAAATCCTGACAGATAGAAGTACTTTGAATTGTGAAGTATAAGAATAAACTGTCTCAGAGAGAAACATATAGTAGACTTCCATGGGTTGGTTTTAGTTAAGTGCCAGTTCTTTATAACATAAAAATAAGAGGAAAAAATTATCAACTCTTTTCATTGCCATCTTAAATATCAGAATGATGTGAGCTAACTATTTCTAGTATATATGACAATTTTTACAATAAAACTGAGTACTTAGGGATTTCTTCTTTTTTTGAGCTTTAGTTGTGCTGCAAGTGATGTCAAAGTATTAGGCAATATTCCTCAAAGAAAAAAAATACGTATTTAGGTATATGATCAAGGTAGGGATTGCTTACTAGTCATTTGAAAAGTGCTAAAAGAAAATTCATATTAGGAAAATTCAGATGTGAGAAATTATTAGAACGTTTTGCTCAGTACCTTTATAAAACAAATTAAATTGGCAAAATACATGCATTTTTTCCCCCAGCACAATGGTCACCCAGTAGAAAGCTGCATGGTAAGGTTAGGCATAGAACTAGTCAGGTTACGTATCTCAATTCTTCATTTTAAATCTGTCTTAACTCGTAACTATCATTACCATATGAACAACTTCTATGCTTTTTCATATATACTAGAAAGTTTCAAAAAGGAAAAAGTATGATAAATACATTTCAACTGGCATTAATTTGCATTCTTTTTTGCCAATGCACAGATGAGTTACACTGCGTATTCTGAAAGTACTCATTACTCTGGTACGCATACCTGTAGACTCAACAGACAGCAAAAAAAAAAAAAAAAAGGATTTTTTTTGAAGAAATAATTAAAATGACACAAATTACATAAGCAATAAAACAAATACTAATATAAACTAATATAAGAAGCCTGTTTTTTTTTTTTTTTTTTTTTTTTTTTTTAATCTTGCTATCTGGTCTTGCAAAAATCATGTTCTGGAGACATTAAAGAAAGACTGTAGTGTATTGTACAGTTAATCAGTGTATGAGTACCAAACTAAGTCAAAGTAGTTTTGACCACAGCATTCTCTGACATTTTACAATGTTATAACCAGTAAGTATGTAACATCAGTAATGGATTCACTGACACACAAATAAATGTGTGTAGGGAATGATGTAAGCACACCTTGTAAAACAGCTTCAGTTTTGTAGAACTAATATAATTTTCATGAATTTAGCAAGACTTTCATGATTAAGAGATATATAAGACATAACAGCAAACAAGTTAGAGGCACCATCCGATCAAGCTCTATTTATGATTTTGATTGCAAAATGCAAAGGGAGGAAATCATTTTAGGTATTAAATTAAAAAACGTTATTTTTTTGCTATATTTGCAAAAGAAAGTAGAAATAATTTAATAAGAGAATGTGTTCTACATTAACTTTTATTAAAAATTGATTAAATAGTATTTCCTACTTTGCTGCTACTTTAGAAACTGAATATCTGGAATAGACTGCTGAAGTTACTCATACTTATGTAAATGCTTCTTCTCCTATCTTTTCCTGTGACTAAATTTACGGAACCTGAATATACCACTATAAATCTACAACAGTTTATTAATATGCTGCTTTCATCATTCCATGACAGCTTGCATATATAAATATATACATGTGTGGATATATGTATATATCCACACGCATATATATATATATGAGAGAGAGAGAGGGGGAAGAGAGTGTAAAATGCTGCAGCAGTGATGGGTACACTGAATTTATGAACAGCATTATAAAACAAATTAGTAGTAATCAGTAATTTTAAAAATACTTCTTCTTAAGGAGTAAAGAAATGTTGTGTTATATTACTAAAGGAAATTAATAGCAACATGAAGTGGCCTGGATCCTTTGAACTGTAAGCTAATTAGTATATATTTTGAACAAATGATGTGAATTCAACTTGAAAAAAAAAAGATTTTTTTAAGAATAAGCAGTATTAAAAGATGAACAATCCTAAATGGAAAAGAAACTGGAAAGAAGCAGTGTACTTAGGACATCAAGGTAAATATTTAATACATGCTAGAAGAATCAGATATTACAGAGTTTAGTTAAAAAGGGTAGTTTTCTTGACTTTAGAAAGCAGATTGGAGGCTCTCTCAATTGTTTTGATATCAAGAAGAGAGTGCCACATTCCCTCTTTCTTCTGGGCTTAGCCTGAATACAGGAAGATTTAATTAAACATCACTAGTCTATTTCTGTGGGGTCCTTCCTTTTTCTACACTAAAACCTCCTACCAAAATTAAAATATTATACAAATAAAAACTCCCACCAGAGTACTATTTTCCCTGCTCTGTTTTAATTAAAATTCAGTTAGTTTCTTTCCTATATACAAAGTTTGCAGGATCTAACTGATTTTTTGAACCACTCCAGTAACAACAGTTTTAGAAAAGAGAGAAATGTCCATCCTTCGCCTCCCACGGCACTTAGTTAACCTTTAGTGTAATACATCACAAAAGAATGCATGAAGAATATATTGCAAGACTGCACAAAAACCTACATGAGCAAGCAGCAGAACTGCCATCTATTTAGAAGAGATGATTGGGAATAGGGAGCACATCATTTGGAAGAATTAACGTTTGATTTTCAGTTCTAAAGTTTAGAGGCTTCAGAGAATACTAGTCATTTTGTCTTTTCAACAATAATTTTCATAGTTTTAGCCTTATCTTTGATTTTTTTAATTTTGTTTCTTTAGCTTCCTAATTTTATATTGTTCTAAAATACCAACATTAATTTAGACACTTACTTACATCCTGCATAAAATTTTTGCTTAGAATTATATTTTATGTCTGTGTTTTACGTATTCAGCATTGTCAATTCATACATTGCTTTTGAAGAGCAAAACTGATATAGATGCTTTCCTAACTTCTGATCCCACAGGCACACACTTACTTCATGATTTGAATATAACTAAAATATTATATCTTAATAAAAGCAAAAGAACTATGTATATGTATAGAAAAGATGTTTGCTTGTTCCCAGGAGTGTATCTTTCATCTTATGTTTTAACTTCTCTTATACAATAAAAATGGAATTTAAATGATAAAAACATTATGAAGAAATATGAAAATTTCAATTAAAAATACAACATATGTTAAAATTACACATACAATTATTTGTATGCTAAGATATTAATAGGCATTGTTCAAATGAACATAATCAGAAAATGTCTCTAATAAGATGACAGCTAAAAAGATGTTTCAACAGATGAATAGAAAAATTCAATTAAACCTTTACAATTTCATAAAATCATAGGCTATTAATCTGTTTCAAACTTGAACAATCTTGACACTTAATAATTCAGTTATCAATAATTAAAAACTACAGAGCATGCAGCTTATGCTACAGAAGTAGTACAGAAAATACCAAAGATGTAACAAAGAGAAACATGTTGGGGTTACCCCCAACCATGCCGTGATGTGAGTCACAGGACTCAGCTTACAGAACAGCTGTGCATGTTTCCATTACATTACAATGGATGGGAAAAAATATACTGTAGTTGAGTAGCATGCAGGCCAGTCCATTTTAAAAATGATCATGTATGCATGATTTGTTTAGGTAACCTGTGTAAGCGTGCTGACATGTTGCTCTGCCTGGTTTAAAAGCACCAGAACTGCATTCTTGACTGATCCAGGTTGATTTTACTCCTGTGAGAAGTAAGAATTGTATGCAATGAAGTTCAAAACATGGTACCCTCTAGGTTGTTTGAATTCTGGAAACAGCGTAAGTATGGACTCCTACTTATTTAAAAATGCTTTTTCTAGGTATGTTACACATTTGCAAAACATAACACTTAGAGGTGTTCATTAAAGACTTAAGCATATCCAAAGACATACTGAAAAAGATAAAATTAGCAGAATATCTGAAGTCTATACATGTATATTGGATTGGGTCTGAACCTAACAAGAAGAGACAACTACACCGACACTACATATACTACAGCTCTAACAGTCCTCTAAATAGTAGTAGCTAAACTTTTAAAATAATAAATTATCCTTGTACTTTGTTTTCAAGGTTGTCCCTAGTCTTTAGTAGATGCTAAATATATGTCTAGGATACAGTTTCTGAAAGTAACCACATGGCAAAACAAAACAGACAAAAGTATCAGTTATACAGCCTCAAAGATGAAAAACTTGGTAAGCATTTTTTCACATGATCATTAGTGTGGTTTCTTTTTTTTAACTGTGTATCTTAAAAGAAAAATGTTTCAAATAGTATGAAGTGCATTATGGATTGGAGCAGATATATAGCAATGTAAAAAGCAAATTCCATGCAGAGCTATACATCTGTAATTGTACTCTAAAGTATTTCAAATCTATCTTGTACCAATCTTCTGATACAAATCTCATCTACATTTCTCATGAAGGTCTTCTCAAAGGATCACCAAACAACGTAGTTTAACACCTCCAATATAACCTATTCCCGTTTAAAGGCAAATCCTGCAAGAACGAGGTGAAACCAAACACTTGTATGCTCTGAGGACCTTCAGGGAAGACAAGACTGTTTGTCAGAGCTGTGATCTGTTTACAAAATGAAAGACAATCTCCTTACTGTCTGCAATGTGAAATATGTGCACTATGCTAATCCTTACTGACTTCACATTGCAGTGGGTTAAAAAGAAGTTCTTAAAAGAAGTTAATAGATAACTGTATCTTAAAAAACAACTGATGTTTGTCTTTCATATCAAATATCAGAGGTGAGAAAGCATACACTATTACCCAATTATTTAATATAAAAGATTAAAAAACATTTCCCTGTAAGGGTTACATTTAACAAAGTTACCAGAGCAAAAGTAAATTACCTGGAATCATCAGCTATTCTTTCCACAAAACCAAGATTTATTCAAGCATGCTAAAACAAAGGCCAGTAGCCTTTATTCAGTTTAATATTAAACAAAAGATGTAGCAGCTACTGAGCAGGAATCATAGCTTCCTTAAAAAAGGGGCATTTAATACTTTAAAACATTTTATGAATATTTATGAATATTGTTTGTTTGCTTTTGAAAGGCCTTTTAGTCATCTAAGGTCTTATCAACTGACAGGTCAAGATAACACACAGAACCTCCATAAAGCAGGCAGAGTAGATTAGGAAACGAGCATTCAAATAGCAAGTAAGTACAGTATCATTGCAGCACTGCAATCTACAGTTAAAAATACAAAAAACAACTAAAAACTCACCTTACTACGTTTTCCAAATTTAAATTTAATCTAACTACATTTTGCTACAACAAGCTTATTTCTATAACCAGGAAAGAATAGGGGCAGTACCCTATTTTTTCAGGCAAGTTAGTAATGCAAATTCATTGCTGGTTCAAAAAAGCAAGCAAAACAACCCAAAGCAATCCAGGTTGGAGGAGGGCTGACCGCACAAGCAGTGGCCACCCACTACTGTCCTCCTGACCTCGGTGCCCTCAGGTGCCAGGGGATGCCTGGTGCTCTGCTGTTGCTGGTCCCTGCTCCCCCACAGGCTGCACAGGAGCCACAGCCTGCAGATGGAAAAGTCTCTCTCAGAAGCCTACTTAAATCCATGATTTTGCTGCCCTCCTCAGTCTCCTGCTTCTGACAAGTGACTATTTTCCTAAAGCCGACCCAGTTTAAGGTCAGGCAGTTAAATTTGAAGTGACTAGTTCAAAACTCTCAGAGGCAAGCAAGAAGTTAATATTTTTCATTTAGTAATTCTATTTTTCTCATTCATTTTCTTTGGGATATTCACCTTATAAACTGCCATTGTTCCCTTGTTTTTTTTCCCATCCTTTTAAGAGAATAGGACAGTTATGGCTCTCATTAGCACCTGTCAGCACCTCAATAGCTCATCCTGTACTAATAATGCTCATTTCCATAGATTTCAGTGGGCTTTAAGATTCAGATGCAAAGGGCACTAATATTCTTTTTAATGTATACACTGTTTATTTTTAATAGCACTTTACTTTCCAGAAATCTAATGACTATATACTAGAACAGTATGTCTTTTCAGAACACAGAGCTTTTATTTCTGTGTATTCTGTACATACATACTAATTCATCTATCCAAATGAAGAATTTGGAAAAGCTAGTTTTGAAAAACTCTTTTATAAATGGTTTAGTATGCCTTTGTATAATGCTGCCTTTCCCAACCTCTTTCATTCCACTTTCATTTTAGATTTATTCACTCACTGCACACTCCAACAATCTGAAATCATAAATGCTTTCTTTTCTAAGCAAGAAAAGCCATATTATGAAAGAATACAATTGGTATACATCAGAAGATCATAACAACTCATTTGTAAAAATATATATATATATATATAAAAATTTTGAAATTCCTACCTCCTTGCTTTCCTCCAGATCCGACTCACTGCTAAACTCTTCTGTATTTAGATGCTCAAAATCAGATTCTCCAACAGCTATCGGTACTGTAACAGTAAGGCTTGGGTTGTTTATGAATGATGCATAATCACTGCCAGCTACAACACTGGTGGTTCCATTCTCTTTTTTGTGATAATTCAGATCTCTCTTTATTTCAGCGATGGTACGGTTAGAAATGCAACCGTCTCTCTTATCATTCAACTGATCTGTTGCTTTTCTTTCATTTACAACAGTTTGTTTCCTGCAAAAAGATTTCTGGACACATTCTCTTGCTTTTCTCTTCACACAATCTATTCCGTTCTGAATTCTTGCAACAGCAGTCTGTAAATTGTTCATTTCGTTATCATCCTCTGTAGGAGAAAGGCTGTCTGAACTAAATGAACTCAGCAGTAAGGCCAGAAAAAGGTTCAATACCTAAAGACAAAGACAATGCAGTTGGATTTTCCCACTTCAGTCTTCATTCACATACTGCTTCTATCATCGATTATTAACAACTTAGGCTTCCTGTTGTTCTCTGCTGTATATGATTTTGGAAATCAAACAGTAAATAAAATGTAAACACAATATAAGCACACCACCTGTCCCATATCCAATGCAGTTGTTTTTTGTGATTTACATTGCTATATGACTATGAAGCTACTTGCATACTCTTCTTCTGTCAATGTCTGTTGGAAAAGTTTTGAGGTCAGAAATGAATGTGTATTTACTACTGACTGAACAGATCCAAAATATTTTCTTCTCTGGCACAGTGCAGCACTCTGCAATAAAATACATAACTAATCTTTGCAGAAAACAGCCTTCTGAGAGGCTGGCTCAAACACACAAATATTTTGCTGTACGTGACTCAAAATGCCCCCCAAATCTTACTCGTCTCTCATCCTCTTCCCCGGCAAGAAGAAATATACAATAGCTTTCAGTTATATAAGTCTAGCGTCTACCAGGAGCTCGACTTGTACTAGGAAAAGTCTATCCAAAGAACTTTTAGAGTGGCAGTTCTTAAATTCTTTATAGTGAGCCATTCTTCTAAGCAGCTCTGCAGATGACAGGGTAAAACCATGCATCAGGACAACAGAAAGAGAACTGGATAATAGAGCACTGAAATACAGTAGAGATTGTCTACTCACCTGAAGAAATTCTGCTAAAGTTACAGTATAAAATCAAGATACAACTAATACTGAAAAAAAACCTCAGAGATGGACACTTCATTCCACAGAGTTCCCTCTTCTGGTTTAGAAAATTTTTTAAGGAGGATGTTTTGTTTGGCAATTAACTTCACAATTACCGTCATTACAAGATTCAAGATCAAGATACTTGTATAAAATTATGGAGCATATCTCCAAAAAAGGTATTTCCAGGGATAAAATACAAGAAGGCACTTGAGAACAGACCATGGAAACATGCTATTTTGTTTTAACGGGAATGACTGTGAATAACAGCAGTGCAGATAAGACAGTGTTTTATAAAATCATGTTACTAGTACTAATGCATGACTCACTTAAAGACAGTTGCTATTGCTAGAAATCTTATTCCTAAAGAATAGCACCAGGACAGCTAATTTAAAATCTCTTTCGCTGTTGACAGTTGCCTAAAAAGATGATGAGAACCATGGGAAAACTCTGTAGGCAGTGAGAAGAGCAGAGCAAAAGACAGAGCAATGAAGGCTTCCTTAGTAAGCACTACTCTATTAACTGCAAACACAATACGTATTTAAGACGACAAACTGATATATGTTACTGTATAAACTATGGAGTGGATCTGATACTTCCCTCTTCAAGAAGAAGTTAAAATCCAGTCTGCTTTAAAAATGTCTGTAGAACGTACTTAACAAGTAGGAAGAAAAAAAGGTGAAGAAAACGTGAAGTATTTTAATCTGCTTTTTTTCCCCAAAGAGAATTATCTGCTTCTCCTTCCCAGCAGACAGGACTCAAAATGGCTTAAATTTCAGAGCCTAAGAAAGCAGCCTTTTTGACAGGAAAGAGTAGAAGACAAGAAAAGGCATCTGTAGGTGTTTGGTAGCAATTTCTTCACCAATTCTTTTGCTATCTGGTAACCTCTGTCCTGGGAGCATACTTCTTGTAACTCCTTTTCTACTCTCTCTAGGAGTAGTCTGCAAGAACCTGAACAAAAGATGCTTTTCTCCTTGCCTCTCTGTCTCCCTCTTTCCCCTTGCCCCATATCTTACGAATTACAGTCTCAAGCCTTGCGGGAGCCCATTCCCCAATGTGAGGATGCTACTACACAGGATCAAAACCTAACAAACAGAAAACTGTATTTCTGAACCTATTCATAATGAATTCAAAATCATACAAAACATAAGTATATTAAACATTTAATGCTAAAAACAACTCCATTAGCGGAATCATTACAACTCTTTCTCTAAATGAATTCTCAAATTATTTTGACTACATACCACTAGGTTTCCAATCACCATGACCATCATGAAGACAGTAAGGCACATGGTTTGACCTGCAACCTCCATGCAGTCCCACATCGTCTCTATCCATTCTCCACAGAGCACTCGGAATACAATCAAGAAAGAGTGGAAAAAGTCATGCATGTGCCAGCGCGGGAGTTCACAGTCGCTAGAGATCTTGCAGACACATTCTTTGTAGCTTTTCCCAAACAGCTGCATCCCAACCACAGCAAAAATGAAGACAATGATGGCCAGCACCAGGGTCAAATTCCCCAAAGCCCCCACTGAGTTGCCAATAATCTTAATCAGCATATTTAGAGTTGGCCAAGATTTTGCCAATTTGAAAACTCGCAACTGAAAAATAAAAACACAGAGACATTATTTGTAATAGTTACAAAAACGATTTAGAAATACAGAGAAAGCAACAGATCATGGACTAGTGTCTCTGCAATACCAAAAAAGCTTCAACAAGTTTCCAAAAACCGTAACTTATTCAGAAACAGAAATTCCATAAAATTCCCAGTTTATAAACTTAATCAATTTTGGACCTTTCTCTTCTATCTTTTGCATAGCATATCTATACTCTGTTCTGTATGAATGCAACAGCCCATTGGTTGAATCCATCTGGCTAGTGAACTCTGACATGGCATATATCTCAACCATTATGTGCAGAAATGCACGAAGAAATAATGATTTTAAAAAGAGGTTTCTGTTGAAGGAAAATAAAGGATTCAAACACTGTCAGGGGACAGAGTTTTCCAAAAGAATACCATCTTCAACAAATTTAAAAAGTATCAGGTCCACAGCCTGAAAATAGAAGTCAAATGTAAGTTCTAATCCAAATGTTCCCACTTATGCAGGAAAAGGCTCATATTCTTCCTTATCCCTAATCCAGTAAAAAGTACAACAGTATAAAATATTTTTATTTTCAGACAAAAGCATAATGAAAAAATATATACTTTAATTGAAAGTGAAAGAAATTACAGTGAAAGTCTCAAACAGTCCACTACTCTTTAAAAATAAAAATATTTTTCTAATAAAATAAAGCATTCATTTTTTTTCCTGAGGGAAAAGAAAAACAATCTTTTTATTAAGTGAATAATATATATATTACATATATATATGTAATATAAAAATATATATAATTTAAGTATACATTTTAAGAGCAGTTCTAGTGTTTTGCCAGCTGTTAGATATGAAAGTAGATAAAAGACTAGGAACATTTAATTATTTACATTTTCACTCAGAATGCACTGAACTGCACACTTCACTGTGTTGTTATCCAGCCATGTTAATACAATTACAATAAAATTATAACTCTTTCCCTTTCAAAACAGTTAGCTGCTTCTGAACCATAAAATAGCACAGCCTATTTAGTGTTAATGACACAAATTATTTTGAAATAATTTTGAAAGTCCTGCTTGCAAAGACATCCTGTGACACTTAAGAAAAGTAACATATACTAATGTAAATAACACTTTAGTTACACGATATGGTTAAAATACAAACATAGTACATTAGCAGATATATTATCATCATTAATTTATTTACCAATCTGAATGATCGGAGAACAGATAATCCATCCACATTTGAAAGAAAAAGCTCCACCAAACTAAGGGTGACTATAAAACTATCAAAAATATTCCATCCAACTTGGAAATAATAAAAAGGATCCATGGCAATTATCTTGAGAACCATTTCTGCTGCAAAGATTCCAGTAAAAACCTGAAGGAAGAATATTGTTTATTACTATTTTATAGATGAGTATAAGCAAGTTGTACCAGAAGACAAGGAACAACTTAAATAATATGTGACAACCTTCTCACAGCAGGATGTCAGTAAGGAACTATAAGAAGCTGAACTTCACCCAAAAGATAAGTGGCAACATCAAAATGAACTGCAGCGCATCATTATTAACATTTTATTTAAACTAGAGATACATTCAGTGACTAGTAAGAAGTAAACTATATCTAACAAGCCTCCTATTTGCTCCATACATCTGCCCAGCAAAACTAAAGGAACATTCCCCAGCAAGATAATAATAGTTGTTATTGCCATAAGGGAAGCTACTTTAACAAAGGCGTGATAATGAAAGTGATAATGAATTGGATGGTAACTTGGAGTTCTTGCTATTGAATGAAGTCTTCATGAGAACACAGAAACAGTAAGTATGTCTTCTCTTGCTAGCTGCCAAGAAAAGCTAATTCTTCTTAGGTTCATGCTTGAAGCAGAACTCCTTTCTGCCTCTGACAGGGTCAGATGAAGCAAAAGAAAAAAAAAGCCTCTGGAAAGGCAGTAAATTCCCTGTGTTTACGTGTTTACTGTGTTTACTGTAGATGTATGCCCACAGATATCTATGAATAGCAAAAATTATCTTAACAACCTTTCTGTATCAATGATGTGCTCTGACTGACAAGTTGACCTCCTCCATCACTGAAGTTGTGGAGTTGACGGAGAAAATTGCAAGGAAAAAGAGAAGTGGAAAACATCATCTTGTGTGTGAGAGGCATTCTCAACACTGCTGGGATTGCATGTGGCTAACCAATCAAAGAAAAACATTCAAATACTAATTAAAACTAACATATTTATTTTGTCACAAAAATATGGTAATACTGATCTAACTTAAAGAGTTACTGAAATATGCAATTGTATTTTAAGAGAGTAAAAGTGTAAAAAAAAAAAGAGAGTAAAAGTATTTAATAGAAATTTCTGACACAAAAGAGAACACTGAAAGATACTTATAATTTCTCTGACCAGAAAGGTGAACAAACCCAGAAAAAATACAGGAGTATTTGATGAACTTTTAAAGATAGTACTACGCAGTTCGAAAAGCAAGAAAGCAACAGCTGAAACAGTATGTCACTATCGTACCAACGTTACAGCTGATTGGGGTAAATACAAATTCCTATCAGTGTGAAGGAGCACTTACACCACAGAGTTTAAAATTAAATGAATATTAAGCTATTTTATTGCTTATCAAATCCAAATATGGTGGTTTTTCTGAGTATAAAATGTAGGCATAATCACAAGACAATACTCTGCAGCAGCTGTTGGTCCTCCCTTTCTTGCTCCTCAAATACATCCTGAGTCTGTTTTCACAGAAGCACAGAACAGTTGGGGTTGGAAGGGATTTCTGGAGATCGTCTGGTCCAGCCCCCTGCTCAAGCAGAATCCCAGGACGATGAGGTTTTGAGTACTGCCAAGGATGGAGACTCCACAACCTCTCTGAGCAATCATGTTTGACCATCCTCAGAGCAAAGAAGTGCTTTCTTGCGTTCAAGTGGAATTTCCCATGTTTCAGTTTGTGTCCACTACCTCTTGTCCTGCCACCGGGCACAACTGAGAAAAGTCCGGCCCTGTCTTCTTCACACCCTCCCATCAGATATTTGTTAACATCGACAAGATCACCCTGACCTTTCTCATCTCTAGGCTAAAGAGTCCCAGCTTTTCCAGCCACTTCTCATATGAGAGATGCCCCTACAGATCTTTAAGGATTTAGCCAACATGATTAAACACGACCATCTTTCACAGAAAATGACCTCTAACTCCAAATAAAGGCAAAAAGATTGAACTGTGTTTAGACTAGCAAAAAGTATCAGAAAACAATTTAAGTGTTAACACCACAATGTCTCTGGACTTAAAGGTGGATATATTCCCAATATGTAACTAGAATTTCATACACTCTAGGAACTAAATTTTTTGTTATTTTGCTATACCAGAATCACTAAAATTAACACTTACAATGAGTAGGTTAGAAGTGTAGCAGATAACATTATGAGTATTGTCATTATAAAATAAATTAAAAAAAAAAAAGACTACGGTTCTTCAGGTACAAAAGCCAACTCTATCAGTAGGCATTCTCAGAAAAATTCACAAGTTCTTTGCCTTTCAAATAATTATGGTCAAAAAACTCAAAGCAACATCCTTCATAAAACTACAAATACAGCAAAAATACTAATGCAAAATAACATCCAACACTTCTGGTGTTATCAATGATACTTATGGTAGAAAGAACCAAATTTGGCTCCCACTTTTCTTTTAATGCTAAATAGAAACAAATCAGGTATCTTTTTGGTTGTGTGTGGCATCTTACCTCCTGTTAATGAAAATTCTATCTGCAGAATTTTTAATATGGAAATCACACTCCTAAATACAACACACCTGAAATGGTATTTTTGAAACTATTTATAGTAAAATTAAACGTTTAAAATGTATTTTATGGGAGGATTAAAAAAAATATATTCCAAACAGAAACTATGTTCATGTGTCAAATGACATAGTTTGATGGACTTACCTGATTTCCTATTTTAAGTAAATTATTGAAGTCATCAGTCATTGGATAATGTTCCATGGCCATAAACAGCGTGTTTAAAATTATGCAAACAGTAATAGCCAGATCAACAAATGGATCCATTACAATGAAACTAACTATATGCTTTACTTTTAACCAAGGCTTCCAGCAATCCCAAATCAAGAAAGTGTTGGCAAACTTATACCAGCAGGGTGGACATTTTTTCCTAGATTCTTCAAGTTCTGGATAAAACAGAAATGTAGAGTGAACAAGCTGATGATAAATGGAAGACAAATTTTTACCTCGTCTGATTTTTCAGGTTTTAATGTCTATCTCTGGGTCAACCCAAACCAACAAAAAGCATTTAAATTAAAAGACGAAATTTGTGAGCTAAGTTTAAAAAACAAACAAAAAAAAAGCCTGTATTCAATTATTTAAATAGAATTTCTACTACAGAGACTTGATGGGAATGTTTGGATGAATAGTTCAATCATCTATCTAGTCAACAAAACACCACAGTCAGGAAACAGTGATCTATGGACTAACGCTGCATATTTAGGTACTTGAGAAACAACCTCTAAAGTACTTTGGAGCAACCTTCTTAGAATTTTATTATTGTTGCTGCATGACAAGAGTTGATAAGACTAGAAGGAAAAACCTCAAACTTCCAGCTCCACAGTCCTCTCAAATGTATGATTAATTAGCATGAAAAGCAAGATTAGTTTCACCGAGAATAGCTTTTTGACAACTTACGTTTTATCAAGAATTGCACTAGTAATAATTAGTTAATTAACCAGTAATAATTTTACTCTTCCAAAATAACCCTACCACTAATTTCCTTCCCTTTTTTAGCTAAGGCCTTGCCTCTTATGTTATGTAACATTTTTCTAGTACAGCTATTGGAAAGCTTACTACTAGTATCACAAGGAAAGGCACTTCTTTCAATAATTGGACAGCTAAACATGAATAGCTAGTATAAAAATATGTAGACCTTTATCGGTTTTAATTAGAACATACCTCTCGGTTTAATCTGCTAATCAGATTTTTCATTTCTTTTTTCACTATGCTCATGTACTTTTTGTTCTATCATTCAGTCTATGTATCTGCAATAGCTACTTAATTATTGTCTTCTGCATATGCACCATGAACATAATCTCAGACTTGCTTGAAGGTTTTATGTCTTAGACAGACATATCTACAACTGTACCATACCTTCCATTGTATTTGTGATAATGCTGGCTATACTCATGGCTCTTTGCCTTAAATTAGGATCATCCAGCAAATCCATTGGTATTTGATATGAACTTGAATGCCTCTTCTTTATTTCTATTTCTGTAGTAGTGCTCTATAAAAAAAGAATGGGGGAGATTATGTTTTGCAGTATTTCTAAAGTTGAATTTAATTAAAGGCACTACAGACCCTTTTCATTTTGAAGGTATTCATAATACATATGCAGCTTTGTATTTATGTCATCTATTACATCAAGTTTTTTACATTATAACATAAATCTAGTATTTTTTTTTAAAAAATCTGTTATTGTCATGTTAACTCTCAAGCACCTTTTGAAGTATTAAAAAAATTTTGATAATTAATTCTCAGACTATCACTGCATTATATTTAACTACTATCAACTCTATATTAGACATAAGGAATTTTGGAAGAGGTGGAATGATATCACCAAGGTAACAAATCAAGATTGTTGTAGCACCAGAATCAGATAAATTCATAATTCACATTTCCATGCCTAGTGCCTTCTCTAGCTATACTTCAATTCCAAACTAGCTTAAATCACAAGATACTCATAAGTAGTAATTTATGGTAGGAAATCTTCGGCAATAGTAATTATTCCCTAAACACAATTGTAATAGGTCAGTCTTGATCTCTATACTCATTGAACCTATTTGATTTAAATTTTACCATAAATAGTTATTGACTGTGATTTTTTGAATTCAGATTTAAACAAGTCTGCCTTAACTGACTCAAAAAATGACAACTTATTTTTTAATTATATTAAATGACCTTGAAATTATAGAGCTGTATTATAGTTATATCATCAAGCACATCTTAATTATAAAGTTTATATTATAAACAGAAGGTTTCTAAGACAAATTGTGCAATGGATTCTTCTGTCTCATTCATAAAAATGGATTGAGGGAAAAAGGGAAGACTGACCAGAGGGAACAAAATTTGAATGTGCTTTATTATTTTATATTATACCTTTGGCAGTGAGAAACTCAGACCATCTCTGAGACCCAGAAAAAGACCTTTCACAGCTTCTATAATGTTAGCATGATCTTAAAGGTTGCTTTTGCACATTTGCACAATATGAAATATATGGGAAGGAATGCAAAAGCCAGCAGATTACTGACAGAGAATTAGAAAATATAGTTACAGGGAGGCTGAAACAGAAAAAAAATCAAACTAACAGAAATAACTAATAGAAAGAACAGAATGCTTAGAAAGCTGATCATCTTATTTTGAGTTCCAAAACAGATTCAGCAATGGAACACTACTCATTTTATTCAGTATGCAAGTGCATGCATATTCTATACATACAGAAAATATGTGCCTCTTTGTTCGCATTTATTTTCACACTTCATCCTCTCATTTTTGAGTGCTTTTTCACAAATATGTACCAAAAACTACAGAATTATTATAAGGCCATTTCATTACGTTAAAAGGTACTTCAAAATGCAGAAGCATTCAGAACTTCTCAATCATTCTCAAAGCATTCCATTTTCTAAAAACACTGTCTAGTACAATAAGTAATAGTTATGAAGCCTGGAGTAACTTAAAACTTTCTTACATTGTCATCAGTTGTTGGTTTATCTATTATCACCTCTGGCAGAAGCTGTCCAGTAGGTGACAAGAGACACGGTGGTACGTCTGCTAAGGAAACCACCCCATTGCAATCCACAGTGCTATGCATTTTCCCATTCACTGGAAACACTAGCAGCCTTCTTGATGTTCTACTGGTCTGGCTAGTGTTACTACTGCGCCGTTCACTGTGCCTGCGCAGCACAAACAGAGAACCTCTTCTGCTTCCAGTATCTTCGAATGTGCTATGCTCATCATCAGCAAAATCATTTTCAGATCCTACCTCTCTTCCATGATCTCTAAAACTGAAAAGACTTGTTCTGCTATTACGTCTGGGAGAAAACAGGGAGCCACGAACACTCAGTAAAGACTATAAGGGAAACAAAGAAAGTAATTTTAACATTTTTATTAAAGATTTTTTTAATATACAAAATGCATGTTTATTTATAAAAATACCGTTTACATTCCCTAGGAATCTTTCTGCTGTATCTAAATTCAGTGCCTCGGGTAGAGTTCAGATATACACTAGAGATGTCAGTCATCTAAATGGGTAAATTAATAGTATATCTAAAAATAATTATTGAAGAGAAGAAAGAGGGCATGCAGAGGCCATATTAGTTTCCATGTCTATACTAAATAGAAAATCCAGACTTCCTGAAATTCTAATGTAGGTCATGAGTTATATCAAAAAGGTATAAAGCACTTAATATCCTTATTCTTTTCACCGATACTTTATACTTGAATCTTTTTGGGGAGGAATTAAAAAGGAATGAAAATCTAAGGATTTCAGAACTTCTATTTCAAAAGAACTATGAAAATGTAATGCTGCTGTGAATCATATTAAGATCCACCAGATCCCAAATGATAACATGAGAAAAGGCAAAACATTTGTTTAGGTATACTCCAGAAAATAATTCCAGTGATGATGACTGATGCAGCATATATTTAAAATGTTGCAAAATTATTTTTCTTTGGTTGTATTATCTTCCAAAGTTACAGTGAAGTTTGCTGGTTATTACAACTGTCTCACAAATTCAAAATATGACTGCTATTCATAGTACCTGATGAGGTGACGTCAAGTGCTTCCCATATGCAAGTCTATTCCCTTCCAAAGAAAAACGGAATCCTTTCCTTCTGATACTGCCATCTGATTCTGACTTTGGAAGCTTTCCATCCTTCATGTTATCCTCTTCTCCAGAGAGCTCCCTCTGTCTTCTTTTTTTCCTTCTATTTCTCCTTTCTTTGGCACTTTTTGAGCTAAGCTTGGATGCTTCTGAATAGCTATCTGAAGGTCCACCAATCCCACCGTCACTGCTATATTTACTCATCTCTGCTGCAGCTGCTGCAATAGCCTGTCACAGCAATTTCTGAATGTAATACCAAGCATATTTACCTACCAGATTCTTTACAATCACACCATTTAACTGTGTTAAGAACGCAATAGTCCTCGTTTCTGAAATTTATATCAAGTAACTTTTATATATGTAGCAAAAGTCTAGCTGGGTTTATGCAAAACTTCAGATCAAATTGTTATGTTCTGTAAATACCAAGAAAGAAACAACGGGGCACTTGTGAAAGCTGCCATTCTAATAGATTTCTACTTTGTTGTCTCTGTCATGGCATAAATGTGTTGTGTGTAACATGTTCTCTCTCAAAGTTCATTAAAAAGAAGGGGAAAATAATAAATCTATTAATTGGTTGGAATGAATCCAATAGAAAATTGAAGAACTAAATACCATTATACCTCAGTTTTTATTAATTCAGTTTTGTAAACTAATATAAACTATCACCGTATTCAAGCTTCCTTAAACTGCTCTTGCTGCTTACTGCTCCCAGTCCTTGATTCACTGAGACGTAAGTATCATGAAGTAGTTAGAAATTTATGGACAAAAACATTTTAAATTCTAATCAAGGTGTGAAGTAAATATCAACATGTAAAAATGCATTTATATCACATTATCGCAATTATTTCTAAGGCAGGGATTTGGTAAATTCAGCACGATAAGTTACTAGATACTACATCAAATTAAAAAATGTTCATTTTAAAACTAATCTTCTGATTTGGGGCCAATTTTTATTCTCAGTTCTGAAATTCATTAACACTTTGGACATTAATATTTTTCAAAAGAAAATATATTCTTTCACGGATCTCACAAGTGTTCTACGTTGATTGTTAACACACGTATAATCTAATTATAAGTTTTATTTTGAACAAATAACATACAAAGACATATAACAAAATTTGAACTCTCATGAAAAAGATACCTGAGCTTCCTCATGCTGCTTTTTCAGCTGCTCAAGCATCTGCTGCCAGTCTGCCTCCCTCTGTTCTGCTTCAACCAGAGTTGCTTGATTTTGTTCTTCATAGGCCATGGCAACCACAGCTAAGATCAAGTTAATCAGATAGAAGGAACCCAGAAAGATCACCAGAACAAAAAATAGCATGTATGTTTTGCCAGCTGCTCGTAATGTCTAGAGGAGAAGAGAAAGGATCCAGTCAATGAAGACAAACAGCAGGTCTGCAATTGATAAGCATTTACTGAATTTGAAAAGTGTAAAACTGTATTATGCAAGAATTGTCCTTCCTCCTGTAATAAGATTATACATGCTTTCTAAATTACAACGAAATCAAAACAAACGAAACATGCATTTATGTGAAAACACATGCTTAAGAAACTGGCTGCTTTGAGAGGAACCCATTCTAGTGCCTAATAATCTTTAAAAGGAAATAGAGTCAGAGTTTTAACGTAAAATACATTTATTTCAGAGTTTAGATTATTTGGTACCAAAAGTTGTATCAGCATGCCTTCCTCTTCAATTAACCAGGAGAATTAAAGATGGCACAATCAATAACATAAAAGTAAATGCTTACTATTATTACAGATTTTCACATACTATATAATGAAAGGCTATAACAAGAAAAGCCTATATACCAAGACATGTATTCTAAGCTACGAAAAATGGTATTCAAAGTACAAAAGCTAAAATTCAGATTTTGCTGTCACAGGATCTTTCTACATCTCAGTACTAAAGTTTCTGAGGATCTTGTTATAAGGCATTAAATGCTGAAGATTTAAAAAAACATTCAGAAAAACTTGCATAGTTCTACAGAAATCATGTGAGATCCTGTAATAACGGCCCAAATGTCTGCTCAATTATGTAACTGAATTTGCTTTCTTTGAAAAATATGGTTCATCTCAAATTGCTAACAATATCAATAGTAAGTAATATAAAGGCTCTTTCAGCATTTATTTTGATTTTACACCAATAAGATACCCAAAAAACTTTGCTACATACTCACCAGCTGATAAAGATTTTCCCAGTAGTCTTGTGTCATCAGTCGAAACAATGACAAGAAAGCCCAACTGAATGTGTCAAAGCTAGTATACCCATAGTTGGGGTTTCTTCCAGCTTTCACACAGATAAACTCTTCTGGACATTTACTAAAAAAAGTAAAGCAATGCAAATAAAAACCAGGTAACACTGCAACTGCTTTTATATTATTTTGAGTTTCTAAAAGAAACTCGTTAGATCTAATTTGTGAAAGAGATGCCATTTGTGGCTTGAAATATTTTAAAAATTAGTAATGAAATGAAGAAAGTGCTCTTTTAAAAAAGCCAAAAAAGACCAAACAAAAAAAAAAGAAAGATTTTCTTTCAACCTTCTTTCACCATTATGTACACAATAAAACTTATTCTCAAAAGTTTGAATTATGTCTACATACACCTCTTTAATGGGAATAATATATTCACTCAGCCCAAAGATTCCATAAGATGAACACTTAAAAATGCTTAAAAATTAAAAAAGTCAATGTAGATATTTTACTACATGTCCTAGCACAATTTTATGCTAAATTACATCTGCCAGTAGGGTTGGCATACCAGCTTTCTTGGCAGTTTGTGAATTAGTCAGGTTGAATTAACGTATTCTGCCACTTCCAAAACAAGAAGCAACTGTCACAGTTGCTCTCAAACTCTACGGGTCAGTTTTGATAGTGTAGGTGACTCAATATTGTTATCAACTGTAGGCAGACTGTCTCTGTTGTGATTCCATTCCTGATGATTAGAAGTGATTCAGTCTTTCAAAATCTCCACAGAAAGCCACCATAAAGGTTGCTTTTTATATGTGTGTGTGTATTATGTGAACATTTATCCACACAGACTTAGCACATGTACATAAAATTACCTGATACACACATCTATGCATGATATGCTTACAAAAAAGATCAAGTATATCTGTTTTGAAGACATACACATCCCAGAACAATGGATAAGCTGTTTTATCATTAGAATCTAGTAACCTGTGATCCTGTTGCAAAGATTTGTTACAAAGAGAGACCAAGACAGTGCCATGCACGCAGTTCATGAAAAGAATCCTGAAGATGTATTCCCAAAACTGTCATAAGTGTCAGTGCAAAGTAAAGAACTGATTTCTCTACTTTAGAGATGAGAAAAAGGATGAAGTCCTTCATATAAAAGTATGTTCTTAAACCATTCACAACGCAAGAGCTATCAGATGAAATGGAATTTTCTAGCTACATAGGAATTTTTATAGAAAATTCTCATGAAAGTATTTCTCATTAGTATTTTCCCTACTTCAAGTGTTAATTTACGATGAAGGGCTAGGGACTGTTGACAGAAGTTAGGTAAATTAGCTTTTTAACATTACAGTGATATTTTCTATATTCTGTTTAGACAAATGGTAATGTGTAATTTTCAGTATATCTTACCCTGCATCTGAGCTATTGCCACAAAGCAGGTAATCCTTTTCTCCTTCTAGACGATAAAAATGATCTAAAGAAAATGACAGTGATAAGTTATTAAAGTAAACTAAAGGAGTACAACACCAAATTACAATAATATATGACTAATGTCAGAAACTGCAATACTAATTTGTTACAGAAAAATTCCTTCAAATACTGGCCTATGAGATTCTGACTTAATTTCATTTCTTCCTACTCTCTTTCCAGAGCCCTAGAGTATGCTTCATTTGAATCGGTTTATACTGAATTATATGCCAATCAGAACAAGAGCACTATCATATTGTGTTTGATGACACGTATTCTGGTAGACCACAGCACAGACCCTAGCGCAACAAAAATGACATGCTTACTTTACTTATGCACTACTTTTGCACTTCATTACCACTTTAGACTTCATTTCTAAGCTTCACATTTTCCCATATCCATTGTATCTTCACAAATCTCCTTAGAAGCTTGTCCTACTTATCGTACACTTGCCCCGAAAAGGGGCCTGCAAACAAAATATAAGCTTCCTCAAGGAAAGTTTTTTCTTACTTTCACCAGCTTCTGTCTGATAGTTCTCTTGTAGGTGGAACCACTTACAGAACAAAGGGAAATAAATATACATTTTACCCTCCTGTACAGATAGGAAGAGACACGACTATAAATGGCAGAAATCCTTTTTGGGGGGAGGGAGTGGGGAGGTGAAGATTAACATATTTTCAATTTATTATGGTCTGAATGTTCATATTCTCCCATTTTCATTTTCCCATGAACAGATTCCAAAACAAGGGTAACCATACTGATAAGTAAAGTTGTAAAATTCATGAATGATAAAATATAAGCATAATGAAAAATGAAATCCTAAAACACTGCTGAGGTTTAAAGAAATTAGAACAACATGAACACCATAGTCTGTTTCTGAATCATAGCAAACACTGAATATTCTTCCAAAATCAGTTGACAGAATACATGCACAAAGTTTAAAACTCATTCTCTTGTTCAACCGGTAGATCATTAGTAAACAATTAAAGCCAATCTACTAAAAACTTAACTATATACAATAGCAAGCTAACAGTTGTAAAACAGGAGCTATATTAACCAGCACACCCTGCAAGTGAAAATATGAAGATACCATTTAAAATGAAGATAGATATTTCAATGCCAGTTATGTACTTGCAAGTAGAAAGAGAAAAATGGTTATAATGGCTGCTGCATAGTGAACACTTTATAGGATTTTTTTAATTACAAGTTGGCAGTCTTCAGAAATAAGTGGGTAAATTTTGTTACTAGTGAGTAACAGCTATACTGTCCTTAAAAATTAATAAAAAAGAATACAAACAGAAAGATGACATCAAACTTGGGGAGAAGTTGATATGCTTGAGGGCAGGCTCAATTCAGAGGGCCCTAGGCAAGATGAAGAAACGGGCCAACAGGAACCTTAAGAAATTCAGCAGGGACAAATGCAAAGGTGTGTCTTGCAAGACTACACACAAGCTGGTGAGTAGCTCTGCAGAAGAGGGCCTGGGGGTCTTGGCTGGCAGACAAACAGTGAGCTTAAGATGAGCCAGCAGTGTGTCCTGGCAGCCAAGAAGGGCAACAGCCTCCTGTGCCCTTCTTCAGCAGCACAGCCAGCAGGGTGAAGGAAGTGATTCTGCCCCTCTACACAGCTCTCATTAGACCCTACCTGCAATATTGTGCCCAGGTTTGGGCCCCCCAATACAAGAGAGACATTGATAAGCTGGACCGAGCACAACAGAAGGTTACCAAGATGATGAGGGGCCTGGAGCACTTGCCCTAGGAGGAGAGGCTGTGGAACCTGGGCTTGTTCAGCCTGGAGAAGGGAAGGCTTCAGAGCCCCTAAAAGCAGCCTTCTAATACTGGTAAAGGAGGTTACTGGGGAGACACAGCCAGGTTCATCATACTGATGTGAGGCAGAATAGTGACAGACAATGGGCATAAGGTGAAACAAGAGAGGTTTACACTAGATGTAAAGAGAAACTTTTTCCCCATGAGGACACCCAGGCCTTGGAATAGGTTGACCCAGAGCGGTTGTGCAGTCTCTGTCCTTGGAAGTTTTCCAGAACAGACTGCCTAAAGCCATGAGCAGCCTGGCCTGATCTCCTAGATGACCTTGCTTTGAGTAAGAAGTTGAACTAGAGACTTCCTGAAGTTCTTTCCAACCTGAATTTTCATTATCCTAAAGAGACACATCTGGAAGAACTCATCCTCACTAAATTTTCTGTCATCTTCAATTAACATCTTCCATGTACCTTTCAAATTGACTCAAAGCATTGGTTTTCACAAGATAAAACATTTCTGTAGTCTTTAAGTGGTCAAAAAACAGTTCACAGAGTGAGGAATGTATGAAGATGTGAGGATTCTGAAACTGGTCACTTGTATCAAATTCAGTGATTCCAGAATCTTACCATTAAGGAACAGTACATATACAGTGTTTGAAAAAAGATAATCCTATCTCTTTTGTAATATCTTTAGACTTGGCCACAACTCTCAATGTTCAGATATTCATCCAAAATGACAGGAAATGATAGTTTGACATGTAGATCCAAGATCTCTGCATATCTTCTCAAAAAGTGAATCTAGCTATGCCTTTTTTCTTAATAACTGAAAAGGTACAGGTGATAGCAAAAGCCACTAGGGGGCATCAGGATCAGACACAGCTGACCAGCATATAATACAGCAACAGAAATTTTAAAGGGACTTGCAGCTGAGCCTGGTGGAATTATGCAACTGACACAAGCAGAGATGCTTGAAAACAAGCTATGAGAAAATGGAGGACTACAAACATTATTACACAGAACTATTTTGCTTGCATAAGCACTCTGTAGAGACTAAAAGCAAAGTCAATTGACATTCTGGGTGATTTTAGTGTTTTGTTTTTGGTTGCTACTTAATGGGAAAAGGAAATAGAAAACCTACATACTGCCTGTGAAGAGAGATTTCACAGATGAGCTACAGCATATCAGCCAAAACTGCATACATGGCTCTATCACTACTTCATGTCCTTTCTTAGCAAAACAAATCAACTAAAATGATAGATTGCACAGAAAATGTAAATATAGTCACAAAAATTCCAGAACTTCAAGAATTCAGACATTTAGAAAGAAAATTTAAAAATAGGAGAAACAATAAAGAACTTAAAGCTCATTTTTAAGAAAGGAAGGGAACAGGACTCATCAAAACTTCAGCAATTCTACTTGCTTTCACTTCAGGGCCAGTGAGGAAGAAAACTCACAACCGTTATTCTACCAATTACTTATTACTTAAATACAGTACTTTTTTCAATTAATTACTTAGCAAGATCCTGTAAATCCACTTCTAACACAAACATACATACAAAAACGAATTAAATTTTTGGCAATTAAGAGTTATTATACTACATCTCTTCATTCTGTCTGTGCTACTACTACTTTACTGGTGCATTACTTAAATAGATGAAAATTAAAAATCTACATGTTTCTGAACTGACATGAATGTTATCACTTCAGTCTACAGGTATCAGAACCACTAAAAAACATGTGGGCACAGGTGTCCTTGTCACTCCCTTTGGTAACAAACAACACTCCTTGGTACTTCAACACATGAATACCACCTCTTCCCCAACTACTGGAATCTCTATTTGCCAAGTGACTTCTCTATTTCATGGACATGAAAGGGTTTCTTATCTCTGCCTAATAATAAAGTCCATCTTAACTAAGAAATCTCTGGTATTTATTTCACTCTCTCGTGTTTTATTTGCAATCCAAAGATATGTCACATGGTGTTACGAGGAGAGGCTGAGCATTAGTTTTGTTCAGCCTTGAGAAGGGTAAGGGGGGATCTTAACGTTACCTATAATTACCTAATGGAAGACTACAGAGAAAACAGAGCCTTGCTCTTCTCAGAGGCACACAGTAGAAGGATAAGAGGCAAGAAGAGTAAGTAGGGACATGCAAAATTCTGTACTGATGCAAAAAGAAGAGTTTACAATGAAGTTAATCAAACATTGGAACAGGTTGCCCACAGAGGCTGTGGAATCTCCATTCTTGGAGATATTCAAAGTCTGACCAGAAAAGGCTCCGAGCAACCTGCTCTGATTGGACCTTCTTCTGTGACACTGTTGGACTAGATGATCTCTGGAGGTCCCTTCTGTGATGTGAAAGCTAGCCTAACCCTACAAGTGCAGTTACCAGATGGAAATTCATGGCAGCATGAATTTAGGAAGCAATATATAAAAATCCTTACTCTGTAATCCTATTTCATTGTTTTCTATCTTTAGGCTCCAGCAGTCTGATTTCTCCTATAAAAGGCAATGTAATGTGTATGTGTGGAAGCACATGTGTGCTTATACACAATATTTTGGCAAGTTACAGTAGTATTTCTTACTTTCATTCTCAATGTATGCTGCCCAATCAAACACCGTATCGTTAAAGTATGGAGCTAAGTATTTTTCAAAAGACGACGAATTTCTGGATGGCCACAACAAACACTTATTCTTCAAATTGCCCATGAACAGCTGCAGCCCTATTAGTGCAAATACACTCAGGCAAAACACAGTCAAAATCATTACATCTGAGAGCTTCTTCACAGACTGAATTAGGGCTCCCACAATAGTCTTCAAGCCTGCAAATAAAAGCAGATTTTTACTATAATATTAAACATCTACCTAAGCTAAAATGCAAGTTACTCCAAGACACTATAAAAAAAGATCATGCACAGCTTCACAAAATAGTCTTAAAATATCTTTCAAAGGAAAAAAGTACAATAAACTTCATAGTTCATGAGAAATTAATTTGAAGCTTTGAGTAGGAATGAATAGCACACATTCCAAAGCATTTGCTCTTCCGATAAACAAGTAATGCTTTTATTCATGCTCTTTGTACATGTTAAATCTGTGTGAAGAAACAGTGCTCCAGTTTTAACTTTTGTCTTGATGCCTCTTGCGCCAAACCTTTGCCAGTGTCCTTTTCCAAAACACAACATATTGATAGTGAACAAAAAACAAAACACATTTGCATTACAGTAATTCCAGTGATTGCATTCTAATGCATCCTACTCAGCTGGAGGTGGTTTGGTGAAGACAGGCAACTTAAGATAATAAATACATCATGCAATTACCATCCTATTCTTTATCATCTTATTCCTTCATCTTTATTAGAGATTCAATTTTCAAAATAGATTGAAATTTTCAATCCCAAACATCTTCACTAAATGGTAAAGTTCATATTAGTATGAGAAAAATGAAAAAATAATTTATTTTGATTCTTACTGTGGGAGAGAAAATTTAACATCATGAAATGGAAATATATGCAGACTATATAAAGCAATTTCTCATGCAGGAATGAATTAAACTCTGAGGCTGAATGTTTTAAAGTATTAGAAAAAGAAAAGGAATCTTAAGACTAAAATCAGGATACTTATGTCAAAAACATGAATTCAGCTTCTGTGGAAATTCAGTCAGCCTCAGTGTTTAACCTAGCTCTCACCTGGAATGACTGATATTGTTTTCAAAGCTCGGAGAACTCTGAACGTTCTCAACGCTGAGACATTGCCCAGGTCCACAAACTCTGTCAGATATCTGTAGTAAGGGATTCCACACACAAACACAATGACAGCACACACAAAATTAAACAGAGATGATGTAGAAGGCCTACCATTTTACACATTTACTTCTTACCTGGGATTACAGAAATAGTTTTCAAAGCTCTCAATACTCTGAAAGTTCGAAGAGCTGAAACATTGCCTAGGTTTACAAATTCTGTTACATACCTGTAGGATTAAATCACAGTTATTCAGAATTGAGGCAGAGTGTACACTACTTACCTGGACCTGTAATCCAGATTTTTCTTTGGAAGAGACAACTTTAAATCGAAGACTTACAGTCATATTTTCCTGTAACTTTCACTGAAGTTTTCCCTAAGAACCATACACTTAAGTATTTCCACTGAATGTAAATGAAAAATGAAATGGATTACCCTGGTATTACTATTTAAATACTGTTTAAAATAAACTGTTCAGGGGTAACTTCTCTTCTGTACTGTGGGGTACTACACCAATTCTGTTGTATGTTACAACAGGATAAAACATTAAAATGGTAAAAGTTGAAATATATTTTGATTACAACTCATTCTAAATGAGCTACAATGACTCAAACAAATTATCACAAGTTCAAAAAAACATTTTGCTATTTCAATTTAAAGAAAAGTTACATACTTACGCAAAGGAAATGACAACAAAATCAAGCCAGTTCCAGGGGTCACGAAGGCAAGTAAAAGCATCTATACAGAAGCCTCTTGCAAGAATTTTTACCAGAAATTCAAAAGTATAAATTCCAGTGAAAGTGTGTCTAAAAAAAACAACCCAAGCAGAAGTTTAGGACTGTCATTCAGTGATACAGCATTACAATCACAAAGGAGAACCATTCAAACCCAGTATTATTACACAGACCATAATGGTAGATACAATACTGCATACAACATTATTGTCTTTCCCACCATTCTTCAGTATGATTATGGGATTTTGTATTTGAAAAATATTCTTGCAGTTTCTGCCGTATAAACTTCAACTCAGTACAAATAATAATAATCATAACTAAAAAGAAGAAAGTATTTTTGCTCAAGCAAAAATTTCAGCATGGTCAGCACATCAGAAATAAAATCCATATGTGGCTAAGTGAAACAGTATTTACTACTGTGCCTTGATGGTTGATCACAGATTTGAGAATGTTAAAAAATAATCCTGAGTCAACAGATGTATTTTCTTTAAAGAGGTTGCGGTCTTCATTTTTAGATTTTGTTAAAGAAAATGACGGTGTTTCACAGTGCCTGAAGAAAGCATCTTCCACACTACAAAGCAGTAGTTTTAGTTTGAATAAGTATTCTCTTTTTGCCTTTCTTTCTTCTTTCCTTTTTTTATATAAAGTAAAATAAAAAAGCTACAGAAACACCTCAAGAGGGAGACTGCATAAAAACATTTAAGGTAAAAACATTCTGACCAAGAGCAATAATTAGTTTCATTCAAGTAAAACGTTAACAGTATCACAGCTTCCTTCTTTCATAGAACCTGTTGGCCTGTGCTGGTTTGAGTTACAGCCAGGCTCAAACTCTAGGTTAGAAAAGGGAAAATACTAGTTTTGTACATAACAACGTAACAATAATAAACAATGGTTTATCTGTTAATTTAGCTTTTCATTTTTAAAACTCTTCAAAATTTGCTAGTTAGTGACAACTTAAAAAAAAAAAAAAAAAAAAAGTATACTTTTAGGTATACTTACTCTACGTTCTTTGTCCAGTCTGGAAGGTTACTCCATGTCATAAAGACACAATTTGTCAAAATAGTGAGCATAATGAGCATGCTGAATAATGTTGACTGTAGTTAAGGAACAATCTTTTTTTATGCTGAAGTTGTATCACAGAAAACACAAGGAACTTTCCAGCCTATATAATATTGACAAGAGATATGATACGAATCATTTTAATAGCATTAACAATATCATAAATAATGCAAAAATGTTTCATGTTAATGATAATGACTATAACAATAATTCTGTAATTGATGTATACATGTTGTGTATCTCTTCCTCTGAATTTAATCCATGAGTTAAAGTCATAAATTTTAGTTCTGATTCATTTTGAGAGAAAGAATAAAGGATAGAAACATATTTAAGTACTAAAACAAACAATCCAGGTTACTAAATATTAAAAAAGACAAGTAATAACTTTTTTACAAACCACTTGAAAAGGATATGAATGAACCAAAATCTTAATAGCTAATCTTCTAAGAATATTGAAAGGAGAAAAAAGGTACAAGGCAGATGTGGCACTGAACCTGAAGATGGTCCTCCCTTTATTCAATACTATAAAAGTCTTTGAAAAACAAAAGGGAAAAGAGAAAAGATTAGAAAATTCAGGATAGATGCCTGCAATCTTCAAAAAAATAAAGAGAAGCTGCACTTAACACAGATCTAAGTAATCACATTTATTTTCAGCAGAACTTTGAAAGCAAACATTAGGTTTTACATGAGCAATGAAAATCATACATTCCTGGTCTCTGAGCTCTTAAAACAAAATCTGTATTTCAACATTTTCTAGGATTATGTAATTATGCAATTAAACAAAACAAAACAAACAAACCAAGATTGGTCCTTTTTAAACACAGAAAACATGAAAAATGAACCTAGCCATATTATCTACACTTGAGATCACACCTGGCTGTGGAGCACCTAGCAAGTCATTTTTGGATGGTTATCATTCTCAAAGAGCAACTTTTTTAACCCTTTCAGCACTTTAAAACTGCTTATGGTGAGAGATAATCCTGCGTTTTTAAAAGTTTCATTGTATACCTAACATTACAGTAAGATTATTACCAGCACTATTTACGCAGCTATTTTTTATTTGGATTAGGAGACAATCAAATAGTGATCTAATGAAATCTTAGTTTCATCTATGTTTTATGACTATTCTTAAAAATAGCTAATGTCTGGAAATTGGCAAGTTTTAACATTGCATCCTTCTGGTACTTTATTGTAAAATAAATAGATTGTCTGACAGTAGAGTTCACGGCCTTGAAACAACAAAAATCTCACTAAGGCTAATTATTAGCTTTCAACATTCAATGCTAGAAGAATACTGCTTCCAGTAGCATCTTACACAGACAATATAGCTATTTAGTCACCTGTTTATATATAACATATTAATCTGTGGACTATCCACTGGCGCAGTGCATTATTTCAAGCTTTTAATTCAAACAAGCATTTTAGTGATTTACACAACAAAATGAGCACTTGTTTATTTTATGTGGCCTTTTTAAAGTAAACTCAGTTTTGCTTTGATTCTGAACAGCTTTTCAATTCTCATTCCCATATAATAACATCATCTCTCTTAACCTAAGATCTGTACTTGCTAGAAGTCATCACCTTTGTTCTTTTCTCCTTGTTTCATCATTATATCTATAGAAGAAACTTTGAGTTAAGAATAGAAACATGCAGGTACATTAGAATACAGACATACATCAATTCAAATTTCCTCTTCACATATCAGCGAAGATACTGATTTTACCAATACTAAAACACTCAAAGCGCAGAGTCTTAGTCTTTACACACACAAAACCATATGAAGAGTGTATGTAGGGCTATCCATATTTATATGTTATTTTGGTGGACAAGTTGACCATGAGCCAGCAATGTGTCCCTGTGGCCAAGAAGGCCAATGGCATCCCGGGGTGCATTAGGAAGAGTGTTGTCAGCAGGTCGAGGGAGGTGATCCTCCCTCTCTGCTCAGCCTCATCATAACAAACCCTTAGTCCTTAAAAGAAAAGCAATGTAAGTAGAAGAGTTACCATCACATTTATATTGCATTCAAAATGATCAGTTAACATGTATCACAGACTGTATAAAACTTTCACTAGGTCTGCTGACTATCTTCATACTAGATAGCATATACCACTTTGTAGTCCAACAGCAGAATTCCTTCACTTCCAATAAAAACTTACTTTTTTATTGCTATAATATGGGTCCAGATCCTCCAGAGGCTCAGACACCATTTCTTGAGGAATATCACCGTAAATAAATGGCAGCGTCTTTCCTGCCTCCAAATCATTACTTGGCTTTGGGTGATTTCCTTCATGACCACCTTCTTCCTTATGCTCATCTTTGTCACAGCTATGCCTTTCATCAGCAATACGTTTTTCAATAGCTGCAAGAGACTCTTTGGTGAAATAGATGAAGCTGTCAGGTCCAGGTGGTACCGGCACTGCCCGTGCCATCTTTTCATTCTGCAAATTTTAAATGCCTTTAGGCTCTTGTGTAAGCAGATCCTAAAAGAATATGGGGGGGGGGGGGGGGAAGAAAAAAACAATTAAGAAATCAAGAGAGTGCAACAGCAAGAAAAAATTCCTCAAATATATAACTTCTGGCATAGATGGCATTTATTTTCAATCCAAACAGGTCACCTACAGGTACAGGTTCAAACCAAGCATCAACTGCCTCTTTCCCAATTACAAAGCACTGTACTGACAAGTTGTTGAATTAACTCAGGATAATACAAATGTCACAAGAAAAAGAAAAATATTTTTATTTTCCCTAGCCCGAACATGAAGCCTAAAATGTACCTGATTATAAAAAAAGTAATAGGTATAAATGCAATTTGGTGCTGTTCTTTAATAGAGCTATGTACTGCAATCAATGGTTACTAAATGTATGGATTTATTTAAAAAGGAGGTCCAGTACCTTCAAAAACTTGCAACTTATATTACAGAATGATAAAGAAAAAATGTAAGACACACCTTTCCTACCTCTCCCAACCATTTCTGATGGCAACACTACTCCATCTGGTGGCTTACACTATGATTGAGTGGTGTGTGCTCCATAATAAAAGCAGTTGTCATAGACAAAGTATTTTAGATTTGTACAAAAAAACAAAGTGTACTCTCCTTAAAGTTACAGCACTCTCTCTGAGGTCAGATTACTTTCAAAAGAATCTACAAATAATAGATTAATTAAATTAAAAAAAAACAATAAGTTTTCAATAGGTCACTTCTTCCCAGGTTTCTGTTTTCTAAAGTGAGAGCACAGTAATAGGTATGGATGAAATTTCTTCAGGATGAACCAACTCAATAAACCAGGATAATGAGATAAAACAGAATCTCGCTTGCTGACATTTGTAAGTGTTCTGGCCTTAGTCAATACTAAAGAGAAATTTAAGGAATATTCTAAATGCTAGTCAGGGTGCTGTGAGGTCTAATTCCCAAGAAGAAAAAGCCTGAAACTGATCTAAATGAGCTGCTCTATTTGCTACTGGCTTCTGTCACCAAAAATGTCACAGACTTAGCCTATTCTGTTCAGGATGTGACAGTTTTGCATGCTAAAGACAGTTTTTTTTTTTTTTCATGATAATGTGAGCTCAATAGTAGAGATGTGCTGGGGCGGGGGAAAGGATGACAACTCGTGTTAGCATGTAAGTGTAAGCTTTAAGTTTAGTGGATTGGTGATATTTCCAATATCAATTAATGTGTGACACAATGAATCCTAGAAATGTTGAGGCACACATTAAGGCATATGTCTAGTAGACATATGGGATTGGTGATAGAAGCCAGCAGGAGAAGTCGGAAGCCAGTCTACTGGACACATGCCTTAATGTACACCTCAACATTTCTGGAGACATTTGTCTTTAAGGTCAACTTAAAGTTAGTTGAGAGGATTTTCTATGTTTTAGAATTTTTGTGTAGAAAGTAAATTCTCACTGACATTGAACCTGACACATGCCATCTTCTCCTCAAAATTATCCAGTAAATGGTACAAACATACTTCAAATACCAGCTGAGATACAATAGCTTCCAAGTCCTTAGCAAATACACTTGATGGAGATAAGAGAGAAAAAAAGAGGTCATAAAAAGATGAGACACTTCCTAATAGTTAGATTTAGAAAAACAGACATTATTCATGTCAGGCACAAATCATTTTAGGAAATGATTTTTCTGTGAACAGAGGCCCAAGAATGCTAAGCCTTCCCCTATTTATTTAATAACAGAGAAATTCACCCATTCCAGCTCAAAAAGATTCATAATTCTCGAGTGAAAGCCCTTGATCATTTAGACTTCTCTAGCCAACCCTGAAAATCCTGATGAAGACCTTCTCAAATCTATACCCTCCGCAGGAATGAAGCATCGGATCTGTCCAGCAATGCTTTGAATTAGAACTAGCTGAGTCCCAAAAGATACTTTTGCTTGAGAAGCCAGGTGATACCTGTGGTTTCAAATAGCTAAGCAACATGCACCAGCAAAAAGGGAGAAAGCTCCTTTTCCTAAGTTCCATTTTTACCTAAGAGCTTAAGGAAAGCAGTATAATTATTATTACATGATACCCTCAGTTCATTTATTTTGCTTACACCTCTGATTTTTGAAAATAAAATACTGGGGGAGGTGTGTGAGGTTTTTTTTTTTTTTTTTTTTTTTTATCTGCTGCTCTCAAATTTTCTACTTTAAGTTGCAAATTCAGAAGGATTTCCCAAGTGTGGACAGCCGCCACATAAATTTAATTTTTAAGCCAAGGAAAATTCTTACTAGGAAGGGTGTCTTCCTTACTGCCATCAAGGGAGTAGCAGTATTAAGTTAAATAGTAGGGTTTTTTCTCCAGAAAAACGTCCTATATATTAGCCACTGTTGTATGTGTTGTAACAGATCCTGAGGACCACATGGCGACAAAATTTGCCATTTCTGCAGTGAGTGATGTAAGCTTACAGTTAATACTATGTATTTACTTAAGAGTTATATATAAACAGTCAACAAACACACACACGCACACACAGATATTATCTAAAATAGTCAGACAGCTCCATAAACTCTGAAGAGGCTAAAGGTATGAGCGCGCAACATCTACAGCCCTTAGGACCACCTATGTCCTAAAACCAAATGGAAACGGTAGCTGCATGTAAGGTGCTGTGCCCTGGTAGAGTCACGCTGCCTTCTATAACTGAAATACTGCTATGGGTGTCTCTGCACATCTTCTACACAACACTGACCAGTCCACCATGCCTGCTAACAAGTAAGGCAGGTATCTGGCAGTCTAAGAGATATTTATGCGATGCTGTATTTTGATGACTTTCTTCAGAAACAAGAGAGCCAGAAACCAACATTTTAAGGAAAAGAAAGGGAAGACCCTCAGAGGATAAGTGAACAGTCTATCATAACCTTCAGTTAGTCTTTTGGGGATGTTTTCATCACTTAGAAGAAGACTTTACAAAACTTTTAAATTTGTTTTCTACTCAGCTTTAAGAAATGAATGTAGTCTCAGAATGGGATGAATATGATGCCCGAAGCAACTTTTTTTTCAAATGTGCACTTGAAAAATGTCACTAATATGTTATGCCTGTGTAAGCATTTAGGCTAAACCTACTCTTTAGAAGCATGTAATACATAAAATTAAAAATATGTGACTACCCATTTTACCAAATACCACTATGGCCTTATGGCAGTTTCCCTGAATTATAGATGCTATCAGAATAAAAACCAATCATTCTGCTGACTGTTGATATTCCACTGGTTTATTCAGCAATGCTTAAATGGTATCCTTAGGGCCGACATGAACTCCAGCATTTCTCTCTAGAGACACCATAGCTAATGACTGCAGAAAATCCTCCAGTGTAAACATAAAAGAGAAAAATGTTCTCTTCCAACACCTAACAGGAATCTGTTCAATTAATGATTTACTCTAGCAGTCTAATAACAACCCATGCTTAAAAAAAAAAAAAAAAAAAAAAAACCACTTGTTAAACAAAACTTGAAAACTCCTGGGTCCCCGAGTCCAGCCTCATACATCACTATAGTTGTTAAGGAATATAGCTGAATGAGCAAGAAGAATTAATTGATTTTTTGAAATATATTTTAATATGTATATTTATGTCACATCTATGTCATTTTAGAAACAGCACAACTACTTTACAACCCTATTTTATAGATTTGACATGTAAACAGATTGCTGCTGCAGTACATTCTCCACCAAGTTCTATTAAACCTGCTCCTACATGATTTTACACATAAAATTTTGAGGTTTTGAGTTTGAACTCACACTTTATAAGTACATGGAACATTTATCTTCATATTTTTTAAGGTTAAGAACAACAGATCTGTCCTTATGACTCTACATTCCCTAATGTAACGATGTATTTTTGCAATATTATTTCCAGTGTTCTTTATGTCTAACTGGCAATTACTACAGTAAATTTCAGAGTGCTTTTTAAATAAACATGAACAGATTTTACAGCTTACTGAAGAAGTCCTGCTAAATTACTAAATCTCAACAGTCAGTATAAGTTCTTATGCATATGAAAATTAATTAAAAATAAGAAGCTGCTGCAACGGGAGTCTGGTGATAATGTACACTGAAACTCAATTCAGCAAATCACCAAATTTGATGACTCATCAGCAAACCTACATATATTCCATTTGCTATGCTCTTCTTGTGTTTGTACATGTAAAATAATATGGTTATTTTCAGGGATATAAAATTTGACTAATGAGATAAAACTTACATTACTCATTACTACACTTATTATTTGGTCATGGAGCCTTCACTCTTGTTACAAAATCTACAGAAAAGAAACTGTTTTCACCCCTACTACTTCACTACTACAATTCTGTGATCGCCTGCTACACAAGGGGCTGGCTAGAATACAAATCCAGAAAGTTCTTGGAAAAAAGAATTAATCTAGAAAGCACCTGCTGTTAAACAACAACTAAAAATCCAGTATTCTTCCTTCTCCTCCCCCAAAATTTCTTGTGAATGCTAACACCACATACAGTATTTGCCCATTAATAATCCTGAACATCAATAAGAACTAAAAGATTTTTGAATTATTAATTGCTCTGAGTCTGAATAAATTAGACCTGTGGCACATCTCATCCCTAATACTTCTCAGCAGAACACCATGGCAATGCAATATGACTAACTGGGACAACTCATCTTAATCAAAAGATTTTGCCAAGTCCTTCATTTACAAATTGTTTCTCTCCCTATTGTTTGTTCCTGAAAACTATCTTAAAGACTACCTAAGCATATACCTATTTAAGACACACTGAACTTCTGTGCATTTCTAATTATTCTATTTCCTACATGTAACTCTCCTTACACAACCTGCATCTTTTCCAAACTACGTTATTCCAAACTAGTTATTTTTACTTCAGTATATCACTTGAATTCAATGTACAAATTCAGAGCAATACTTAGAAGGCTTCTGAAGACTATCATATCAGTACTGCAGGAAAGAAAGATGCTAAAAAGCTACAGGTGATCTTAAAAAAAAATCTCTAATATGACTCCAATTTTAGAAAATGACCACTCATGTGAACTGATCTGCTTCGTTCCCCAATGTTAGAAAATGTATTCATCAAGCACAGATCCCAGAAACCTAGTGCTAACCAGACAAGCCAATCGTTGACATATCAAACAAGAAAATCTTGAATAGAGCCAATATATCAGCAAATACAAAACTGTGAAGGGCTTTTATCATTAGCAATGCAATGAAGACCTGTGAAAATCATATGATTTGCATTATCAGAAACACATCTGAAATACACACTTTTATACTAGAAAGTATGCTATTCTGATCATTCACATGGATGACTATTTTGATTTCTTTCCAGACAACGGAAATATTTCTCCAGCTTTTGAAGACCCTAGTTCCAGGAAGGTCCTAGTGAATCACACAGCCAGCTCCTTGGATAGTAATTCTAATTTAAGCTTCTTCACACTATTAATTCATTTTAGACTCCAAAGACAAGTTTGTATCAAATCTGCTCCTATACTAAGGTTATTCGTCAGTTAAAGAGCCTCCCAGTCACTGGTACTTACTCCTTTCATGTATTTATAGCCGAAATCAACATCTCCTTTCAATCTTCATTTGCCAGATAAATGATTTCTTTGAACATCTTTACACCAAATGTAGTACCAACACTGAAGTTTACTTTTAGAGTTTATGTGTATATGCTTTTATGGATCAGACTTGCTTTTATAAATCCTGGTGTTTAATCTTGCAAAGTTTCATTTTCATGTGTTGGGTTTTTTTCCCCTCACTGGTTCTCAAGATTCCTCCTTCAGTTTGCTGCTGTATTTATGAAGTGTCATTAAAACAATTAACGGCAAGAAAGATTTGATATAGTTTTCAGCATAAAGCCCTGATAATATGTGCTGGGTGAGCTTTACTCCAGTACATGATTTTTCTTTTAGGAAACAAAAGCTGGTGACATCAAGATAACTACATTATGACCTTTTGCTTTATCATTTTGGATTAATTTTCTGTAAGAATTCATGGCAAAGGCAACATTTTTAACATGCAGATAGCAACCTGCCATTTTGCTAAGAATGACAGTCAAAGATTTTAAGTACTATTTCCATACATGGATTTAGATGGGTAGGTATCTAACTCCTTGTTTTGATGCTCATAGATAAATACAAATAAAAATTTAATATCTCTAGGGATACTGTACAATAGGATACTGTAGCTGCTTAGAGATTAAGCTATGATACAATACCCTTTTAATGTATTTGAGAATTAAGTTTTCAAATAACCATGGTACTTACGCATTGTTTTGTTTCCTGTATTCATTAGCTGAATGACAGTACAAAGGAAAGGCAATTATCGTACCAGATACAATAACTTATTTTCTTCACACTGAACACTCACTACATAATTATTCTTTTCAATTACGAAATTTAATACTCTAACTAAACTTGCTTTAGCTGTATGCACTCTTCAGGACTTAACTGCCACATTCTTCAAATTATAACCCCAAACATCTTTTGAGAAGTGGTCCAGAAATACTACGGAGCTTATCTTGTAGCAGTTAAATCCTACAAGTTGTACTGCCAAAAAGTTACTGAAAACACAGTGAGAAAAGCTCTTATGGTTATAAAACAGAGCGAAAATAAAGTTTAAGATAATGTTAAAAGCCTTATAGAAGAGACTGGAAAAAAGTTCATCAGGTTGGTATGAAGCTTTGTTTGCCTGTTTATCTAAGCATGTAAATTAAGAGAAAGAATAAAGACATGTTTTAACAAGAGGAAATCTCAATAGAAATTAAGACTTAGAACATTTTACTCTGGCCTCACTTACAGCATGTAACTTAATATGCAACAAAACAACAACTGTAGTAACAACACTGCAAGTAGATTTTTAAAGTATAGATTTCTCTTATATCACAGACTCGCTGCAATGATTCCAACAAGTCAATATCTAACACTTACAGAAAAGAACAGAGTACTACAATGCTTTTAGATTAAATTTTCAGAAGCCCTCTGGCTCAGATTTCACCTTCACTGAATGAATGCAAACTGAAAAACACATATCCTTAAAATGAAATTTTGAAGAAAAGAATTGTCACAATACACAGAAGCTCTGCTTTAAAATGTTCAGTTTATATAAAATCAATATATCTAAGAAATTCTTAAACATCACAGTCTCACCATCATCACTACAAGTACTCACACAACACACGTAACAGACTCGAACTCTAATAACATTCTGGTTTGTTGCCATCAGTCTCACACTAATGGGTGACACCACTGAAGTATCAGACACCATACTCTTGATTCTTGTCTCTTAATTTTAAATTCAAAAAATTTAGGCTCTGAGCAAATGAACTAAGGTCAATGAAATGTCCAGTTCTGAAAAGTTTTCAATGGTTAACAGGTTATTAAGAATAACTTCACAAAATAGATGAAGAACTTGTAAAATTACTTGGAATATAGTAATATTCTAAAATATTAGAGAACATATTGGGAAATATTTTTACAACAATCAAAGACCCAGAATGTGGCCCAAGTTCTTAAATCAAGAATTCTTATTTGAGTTAGCATATATATAAGAACTCCAGCTTTTAATGTAATACCTAAAACTGATAATGAAGATTCTCCTTGCTTAATGGATCATTTATGGGAAGGTGCTCAGCTACTCTGCTCTCTAGCACAGCAGAATAAACGTAATTATATATAGCACCATGTTACACTACTAATGTTAGTTTTATCCTGTCCAAAGCCACTTACAGCTTCCATTAACATATGAAGGAAATAAAATAAAATAAAATAATTAATTATGTTTAAAATAGTTAAGATCTCCCAGTCTTTGTTACAAAGAGCAAGCATTTACAAATAAGTTATGCTTGGAAGTTATAAGCTTGGGGATAATAAGCAACATTTCTTTTCTGAATTAATGGGAGAATGGTAACTTTCACAAAAACGGAATTTGCAGTGTGTCATAGTTGCATATAAAACCAGCATAAAACCCGTTAACATTTTATGTGAGGTACTTGGAGAAGATCAGTTAAGTGAAGGAGAACAGTTAAGTGAAGAGACATTTTTTCCATGAATAAATGAAAAGTTGCCTGTAAAATAAAATGGACAAGGAGACAAGATTTATAACAATTTGCCTAACACCTATGTTCTGTTGCTATCAACTTCAACAATAAAGTACAGTTCTCTATGTTAAATATATTCACGTTTATGGTAATCATAGTGAGTTCAAAAAACCAAGATATAGTTTATACATCTGTGTAAACGGTAGTGTAGTCAGAGATCTTTGTCACTATTATTTTGTATAACAAAAACTGAAGAAAAATAACACAGGCTATCAGTCTTATGCCCAGGATTATATTAAAGGAGGATGTTGCAATTTTTTCTTTACAGGGCTGTGAATAAAAGAGACTGATCAAAAACAGTCTGTTTAAGATTGAAATATTGATGAATAGGTCACAGACCAATTTCAAATACTACCTGGAAAAAAGGCTGAGTATCAGAAATCTCTTGGCACCAGTCAATCCTAAAATAAACTAACACCTTTAACGACGGTAACACAGAGCAGGCCAGTGTTATATGGCAAACAGAGACAATAGCCCACCAGACAAACACTTCTGAAAAATTTCCATTTTATGAAGAGCTTTAATTTTAGGGAAGCGTATTAATGAAAAACTGGCAGACATCACAAATCGGATTGTTTCGCATAGACTGTGAAAACTATAAACTACCAGAAAGTGAACTAAAGTAGACATAATAATCTAATGAAGATTATTTTATTACTCTAATGAACATTAGAGTACTATGTTCTTTGATTTCCAAGTAACATTTTCTGTTCTGTCATAAGCTATTTCAAAATCATTTTGCACATATTAATTGCTGCTTTAGCATTCACAGAAGACAAGTTTTATGAAGTACAGTAACTTTGATTTTTGTCAATGGGTAAAGAATTGCACTGAAAATGTCAATGATTTAACCAAGTTTATTCATCCAAGAAGTGCACAGTCATCTTCAGAATCCTGGTTCTCAACTTGGAACCATAGCTTTCTTTTAAGCCCTAGAACTGAGCCCGTTTCAGATTAACTTAATCTGAATCGTACTATAGGTTTCTATAGTATTAGAGTCAGAAAGGCACTTTTGAAAATTCCACTTGCACTATGTGGAATAACAACATTAGCCATACATGGAAATACTGATCAACTGTTCTCAAACTTTATCCTACTTCTATTTTAACTTATATTTTTTTAAATAAGAGCTTACTTTTGATTTATTAAGAGCAGGACTTATCTGCAATAGGACTAAATCAAAGTAACAGTTGATTATTAAAAATCTGTAAGAAAAATGCGTATTTCCCTAGCTTTGTAATTAGATATCTTGACTTTGTAATCAACTTTATTAAACAGTTTAAAGAAATGTATATTTCTACGTATATAAACTTCATATACATTTCTACATGTAAGACTTTTCTACTCTCATAGCAAAAAGTTGCTGTGTCTGAAATAACACATCTAATGATCTCTATATCTACACAATTAGTATTACACAAGAGGTTTATGACTCCCCACTGGAGGTTATTATTTCCCCTGAAGTAGGCAACCTCTTTAAACTACCAACGTTCTGCTTTCCTTCTGAAAAAGGAAAGTAGAACTTCTTACCTCCTGCACTTGGAACTTTGTATTTATGTGCAGCAAGCAAGGAATAAATTATCTTTCTAAAAATATATATAATCCACCTGAAATTTTAAGTAACTTTAACTTCGAAATGACTACCCCTTGAGAGAGACGTACTCAACATTAAGAAAACTTAGGAGGAGGAATTACATCATACATGTCAACATCATGTCAGCAATACTACATTACAAAGAATGAAAGGAGGTAAAATTATCTTCAGTATCTGCTTTCACTCCTTAACCAAAAGAGCATTTCAAGTTAATACATGTGAGATGTACTAAAGCCTGGCAGAATCACTACATCAAAAATGATACATGAGTTTTAAATAAGCTGTATGATGCCTGAATTTTAAATGAGCTGTTTTGTTGGGGTCTCCAGAATTGACTGATAATGACAACAAGGCTTTTTCTGAGTTTGTTTATCAAAGATACTCTTTACTCACGTTACTAAAATGTATTGCCATCACACAAACATCTATAGAGCTCTGCCTGTGATGCTGGAAGACAACCTAAAGTATTGATTGGTTGCTCTCACCAACCGTCAGAGGAAAAGATGTTACACAGGAAGAGTTGAACATGCAGAATAGAAATAACATGCCACAGAAAATTTAGTTATTCCTTTAAGGGTGATATTTGGAAAAAGGTTCTTGAAGGCACACAGCTGAGCCTCTGGCCCTGCTCCTGGTGCTGGGCTGGCACTTTACCTATAGTGATGGAACTGCTGCTGCTCATCACTGCTTTGTCACTAGGGTATACACCAGGACAAACCGCTATTTTTAGAAGGCATTTAGAGTATTTTAGAAGGCATCTCTGCATTTTATGTCATTTATCATTTTAAGGAAGGAGGATAATTCTTGGAATCAGTAACAGGCACAAAACGCAAGAAACATTCACTATAGAAAGAATTTATACTATGATTTAGATAGAAAAAATAGACAATTCAAGAATAATTTCAGTTGCAGCTCTCTCCTTCCTTCCCCCTCTCCACCCTCCTTCTCTACCTTTCCTTCCCTCTCTCCCTCCGACTCCTTCTCCCTCATAAAAAGATGCAGTGAAAACATCCTTCAAACAGAGGATTATCTGTAAGATACAGGATTTAGTGTTGGAGAAGGGACAGAAGTTTAGAGTTTCTTTTGACTTTCTAAAGATAGGTGCTGGAATCATCACAGTGAATCCACTGCTGATGTATTAATTAATTGATGCATTACTGACACATCCCCTCAGACTTCCTTCCCGTTCCAGAGACTGCCTCAGCAGCTAACCAGAATTGTTACATGATTTGTTTTGTTCAGATCTCACAATTTAGTATCAATACGTTATGAATATGGTAATAAATAAATTACATGCACACAGTATTTCAAAGTACACAAGTATTGTGCATGGTAGCAAAGTTGCACAGATCCACACACATGGGATTTTTCATTATTTTAGCTTTCATAAACATGGAGTCAGATGTCTTCTGCTAGGCTGCATATGTAAGAATGCTCTGTGAAACATATCCAGAGTCTCTATGTGATATAGGCAACTCAGAAACACGTGAATCATTTATTTCAGCTCACAAAGGTGCAACACTCACTATAAATCTTTTAGACTTTTAACTGTTCCGTGGCTCTAACTTTTTGTGTCACCATTCCAATAATTTTACTGCGAGACAGACCTAAAAAAAATCATAGAATCACAGAAACACAGAATGGGTAAGGTTGGAAGGGACCTCTGGAGATCATCTAGTCCAACCCCCCTGCTCAAGCAGGGGCACCTAGAGCATGTTAGACAGGGTTGCATCCAGGCGGGCCTTGAGTATCTCCACAGAAGGAGACTCCACAACCTCTCTGGGCAACCAGTTCCAGTGCTCCGTCACTCCCACAGTGAAGAAATTCCCCCTCACGTTCAGGGGGAACTTCCTGTTCTTCAATTTCTGCCCATTGCCTCTTGTCCTGTCACACGGGGGAACTGAAAAGAGTTTGTCCCCATCCCCTTGACACCCTCCCTTCAGGCACTTGTACACATTGATAAGATCCCCCCTCAGTCTGCTCTTCCCCAGGCTGAAGAGGCCCAGCTCTCACAGCCGTTCCTCATAGGGCAGATAAAATGATCTTGAATGCCTTTCCTGTCAGATTAATGTCAATGAACAGGTACATCCCTGTGATGCTCCTGTGCATCTGCTGACACAAATGACTGTATTAACCTCATCTTTATATTGATGACACTTTCACTAATGCAGAAAATGTTATTGTGAATTACGACCAACTTCACGAAAATTGTGAGAAAAAGTTGTTAGGTTTTTCTACGAGAGAACACTATGCCATGTCCAAAGTAGAAGACAAAAATTATTTCAATTGCAGCCAAACAAGAAAAAAAAATGATATTTTCTTCCGATAAACCTTTCATCATGACTTGTGTTAAATCACACTACAGAAATCAGGGAAAATATTAAGGAAGGGACCTTTGCAAGACAGACAGTCCAACCCCCAGTTCAAAATAGGGCTAAGGTGACGCACTTTGTACCAGCTGTGATATTTAAGACTAAGAATCAACTACGTTTAAGGGGCCTGTTCCAGGTCCCTTTCTGTTGTTTTTTTCTCCACTTTAGGATCTCCCATGGTGCTTTAGTAAATCCTCTGCCTGACACATTTCGACCTGCTCCTTGCCCATGCCGCAGCTTCTCTTACCTGTTCTCTATCAACACTTAGCACTATCTCCCTCCACAGATTTTTGATGCTGAAACATTTCCTGCAGCTTGTGCTGGCCTGCTATCAAATCCCTCTTCATTTTTCTGCTTAACTGTTGTGCTTCACATCAACTACCCATATTAACAAACTTACCACTCAAAAGCAATAGCAGTAAATAACACCAAACCAGCATGCTCCCTCTAAATAAACGGAGCTGTAACTCTCCCTTCTTGAACAACAAAAATGAAGAACTAATAAAGGAATGGTTAATTTTTTAGCTATCTCAACTTGAAGTTGAGAAAAAAGGAAGAAGGTTTTTTTTTATTATTTTAGTAAAGTCCTGTTAAAATAAAAAAGGCAGAGAAAGTGTGATTAAGATACAAGTTAATAACATACTGCGGGGCTCAAACCTACATTTCACTGGATTTTGAACAGTCAAAAATAAAATTTTATATGCTTAAAATGTGCACAGATCTAGTTTTTTTATTCAACAGAAAACTCAAAACATCGTCTCCTTTAGACCATAACAGCAAAGCACATCTTAACTTTTTAAATATATTGAAAATAATGAAGCAGTATTGATTATTTGTTGTTATGCATAATGTTCTTACACCATAATAAAAGCAGTATGATATTTACTAAGTGTTTTAATGGCTGTTCTAAGATTACTATTTTCTTGCAGTTTGATTCTCCACGTAGTAATACAAAGAATTCTGAGAAAGGGACAGCATAACTGGACAGACATATCATATAAAATATTTTAGCTAGCAAATGTACTTCATGGAACTTGTAAATCCTTCGAACACACAGTCCATGCTATGAGTCTTCTAGCCTGCAAACACCAATCATGTCAGATTTTCTCCCTCAAATGATGCGAAAGAGTAACTTTTTTTTTTTTTTTTTGAAATAGGAGAACGTGGGTGAAAAGTGAAAACAACAGCAAGAAAAACTTCCAGTAAACATACAGAAGATGAAAACTAGCTACAGAATATAATCAAAATAAAGAAACCAACACAGTCAGACTTCTGCTTTCATTTCCTCATCCAGCCAGACAGGCTCCCTATACCTCATTTAATGGCCTCATTAGTGTAATCTGAGTCTACATTTTGTGCCTAATCTTCTAGCAAAGCTCAGCTGCTTTTCTGCAAATCAATATAGGCTGGAGATGATCAGTAAAATCGGGCTAGGTTTGTAGGGTTATGGAGGTAGTATTCCCAAATCCATTCTGCCAGTACATATATACCTTTATGCAAACATCTTGAAAATGTAAAATCCCATCAGCATGTAGAGTAAAGACATATGGCAGAGTATTTTGCTTGAAAAGGTTCACTTGTCAGGTCCAAAAGAGAATTTGGCACCTATAGTATATTACTGAATTTCTGTACGTACTAAAAAAAAAAAATGTATCTACTCATGACATCCATTAAAAGATGAGAGAAGCAGAATAAACATGTAAAAATGAGAAGAATGTTCAATACCAATTATTCCTTTCAATTCAACAGCCTAAAATACAGTTCTATAATGCTACAACAGATTTTAAGGCTGTCAGTCACATCGACAAAATCCACTACCTACTTTCCAACAGACAGGAGAGTACGAGAAGAGAAAAGATGCTAGAACGCTTGACACCACGATGAGCAGCCACAAAAAAGAGGCCAAGACCAAAGCAGACATGAAGAAAACAAAGTCCTGCTATTCTACTTCCAGCTGAAAAGTCTTGATGAGACATTTTGGAGTAACTCTAATGCCATTATTTCCACTACATCCAATCCATAGACAAATGCAAAGCTTTACTTTCTAAATAGTTGATATGCACTTGAATCTATAAGAAACCTAGCTGCCAGACAAATTTGCATGTGACTTTTTTTTTTAATACAGAAGAAAAATAAAGTAACATAAGAGATTCATATCCAGTTCTTCATAGAAGAGTGCCCTAAGCAGAGCTCTGTTCCCTAAGCAAAGTCAGACTACAGGAGCTGGACAAGTATGTATAGGAGATTCCCATCTCCCTGATGTCTCCCCTGAAGATGACTTAGCTACCAAAACAGAACAGTGACTGCCACCAATACCTGCAGAATCTTGACAAAATAGGGGCTTAAAAACAAATGAAAAAAATAAAAAAAAAGGTCTCAATCTCAGCTAACTTTTTCCTTACCCCTCACCCATTAAGTATAAAGCCTGCTTATATAAGCTGCATCTCTAAAAACCTTTATTAATAGACATATTTGTGAAATAAGAAAGTAAAAGTAGTATTTATTTCCTAAATCAGTAAAGTAGTTCAGAGGAAAACTGTTGAATAGTAAGTATATTAGATACATACACATGTGCTTGCTAATATGTTAGTAAAAAGATCTTGGGTTTTCCTTAGCTCAAATTTTTGAGTTCATATTTAAGCCTTAACACAACCTAAGCTTTGAAGTTTCTGGGATTTTAGGTAACATCTGAAAAGAAAATTATTTGATAATTAGTCCCAGGTGATCCATGTAGATAGTCAATTCTGAGATAAAACTGATAGCTTTTATCCAAAATACTGCAATCTGGCTTTAGCTACCTCCGAGTAATTAATCAATGATAAACTTTTTGAAATGGAAAATGAAAGAGCTTCCACTTGAGCAAGACAGCAGAGATATTCACAGCTGTACAGCAACTTGATTTGACATCCAAAGTCAGGGTTGTACAGCACATTAAGCCTGTAAGCTAGTTACCAACTATCAGGTCTATAAAGCAAGTCTACCAAAACCAATTATATATATATATATATATATATATATAATACTTTTATAATGATTTATAAAAATATTTTATATATATATATAAAATATATAATATATATATATTTTTTATATATAATATATATATAAATTATATATACACATATATAAATTACATTATATACATATATACAAGATAGAATATTTGAAATAACTATTTGTATATATTTTATATCAAAACATTTTTATTTTGAATTTACACCAATAAGTGAATCAAAATCTGTTGAACACAGACTTTGGCTTTACTAAAATTTAATATCAAGCTGCACATGTTGATTCAACTCTTCTTTAATTTAAGGTATTTCCTCTTTTTCTACAGTATTTTTACTATTATTGACAAGACACACACAAAAAAGAATGGAATATAGATACAACTCCAGCTTCACTGTTAAAATAAAATACAATCTACAAAAATACATTGAAAGTAAATGAGTTAATCCTGTCAACTTCATATTCTGGGCTGACTAATCTGATTAATTTAGCATAATAAATATTAAAGATTTAGATGCATCTGTGCACATTTCTGTAAGTTTACAGAAACACATCCGTTCATTAATATCAACATTAATGTAAGATCGTGCTTTCTCTTTGGCACTGTAGCTGTCTTCCTGGGGAAGAGAGCTGTGGGAAAACCCACAAAGCAGAGGTGCCAGAAGGGTATAGACAAAACAGAATATTTTAGAGATTCAGAGAAACTCCTCAGGCTGAAGCAGAAAACACATACAGCAAATATATATAGGTTAACAGCAACATAGGAAGACATACAGAGCAAGGTAACAGATTACAAACATCATAGCAGTTAAAGAGGATTACTCCACATAATCTTTTTTTTCCCTCATGCCATATTTCCCAAAAAAGCACCCACATCACCATTGTTCTTTACCCAAACCTTAACCCGAGGTGAAAACCTGACACAATTTTCAGTAGTTTGTCAGTGGCTGAAGTAAAGAAATAGGAAATGTTTTCTGTGGTTTTCATGCACTTTACAGAAGTCAGATCTATCCATCATGATCTTTCCATCATAAGTAGAAGACTCAAATAGAAAAATGATTGGAAGTGAAACCTGGAAAACAGGTTGCTTGAATTTGACATAGTAGAAAAAGTCATGGTGAGAGTATGAAGATAACTACAAGTCTGCTCCATGATCACATAAAACCTGCATTTATTATGCTCCCCATATTTTACTCGGTTTTGTTCAAGGATGTAATTTTTCTTGAAAGAATTTTCACCCTATGATTCTCAACTCTCTTCTGCAAACAAGGTTAATTCAGTTAGTCTGTATCAGTCATTTTCAGACATTCATGTGATCATAAGCCAGAACAGCGAAACCTGCGAGGCAGTTTGGCACTTGTTTTCTTGGGGGCTTGAATTCAGAAATCTTTTCTTAAGGTTTTGTCCCTCCATCTCCTTTTTTTTTTTTTTTTTTTTCTTCTGGCTTTACTTGGGTTTATACTGTGCGACTGGTTTGCATTCAATTTATCTGGCAGTACTTCCAGTCGGCAGCAATACAACAAGCTTTTCCCTACTCTCACAAAGCCGCACAAACTCCACCCAACTGAAGACTTAAAAGAACAGTTGGAAACACATCTTTTATGCTTTCATTTAGTTTTGTTACTTATTCATTTTTTAAAAAAAATTTCTGTTCTAGTTTGTATAAACAACAATTATAGACAACACAAAATGATCTGGTTTTAATTAAATTATCCTAAAACAAAACCCAGGTTGTGTTAGCATTCCACTTGCAGGAAAAAATGATGAACAAATAAATAGATCTGATAGCATCCTCTAAAAGTAAACAAAGAGCTGCTGACTGAAAAAGAAAATGCAAATTTGAAGAAGTAATTTGATCTTATAATTACTTGCTTTCCACTGAAAATGTTTTGTCCTCTGTATTTAAATTTAAGAATTGCAAGTCAAGGATGAACTGGCTGTTATCAGTTGCCAAATGATAATAAATACAAGACAGTAACAAAAATAATGGACCACACTGGATTGTTGAAAAATACTAAAATACTGATAGTCATTAGTGAAGTGTTACTACTGATGATACTAGAATCAAAGTAAATTCCACAATCAATTCATATGGTTCAGAGTTCAACTGCAAGGATGTCACTGCTACAGGGAACGAGAAACAGAACTTCCATGCATTAAGCATAAAAGATTCTTGAAGATCAACAAAGATTAAGTTCTAAAAGCCATTTCACCAAAATCTCAATGTAAAGATAAATGCAGTGTTTTGTTGCAATCCACTCTTCCGGCCACTGACAGCAAAAAAGAATACTAAAGAGAACTGAATTTTTTCACCTCATATTATTATGAGAAATATTAATATCTCCCAAATGTGTCCCATGTTGCTAATGATCTGTCCAAATAAAAGTAAAAAAGTAAATGACCAAGACTAAAGAGACAGAAATTAATTTTAGTGACATAGATACTGATAAGTTCTGAAGAATTCAAAATACTTGCAAAAATTGCAACAGCTGCATGATTACATTTTTAAAAGCTTCACAGCTTACACTGCATTTTCAGAGTGTGCCACTTCATAGAAGAAGAAAAAAAAATCATAGAAAATGTGTTTGCCAATCCAGGAATATCTACTCAGAAGTCACAGAACCATTTCTTGCTTGGAATCACCAATTTCCTCTGCCTTGAATCCAATGGCTTACACCTTTCTGAATGAGCATGCCCAGGTGCTTGGCATGGTTCTGCGAATCCAGGAATTCTTTGTTCATGAAACATTTCAGACATCCTGATGAAAGCTGGAACTCCCCAAAGTGAACTTCCCAAGGAAAATTTAAGACGTCCCAGCCAAGCCAAGCTGCTCATCATAGCCTCCAGGGGAAAACAGAACTAGCAGTTAAATTATGATATGATGAAGTTCCTAATTTAAGAGGTCAGCAGTAACTCTCAAACTCAAACCTTTTAATGAAGAAAAAGATCTTGAGAGGCCATATCTTCTCCCCAGCCCCTTAATGTTTTGTCCTCTGAAAGCAAGGACACATTGGGTATACACAGTAGCTCTTGGGTAGATTCAGAAATTAAATGAAAAGGAACTAATAGAAATCATGAAAAGATGCTTTCTTCAAGTGAAAATATTTATAAAAAATAAATATTTCTATTATAAATAGCTTTAAGAAAACTCCTAAAAACCTCTGAAAATTTTAAACACACATTTCAGAAGGTTCAATAACATAACATCAATCATCCCGCATCTTGACATCAAAATACTGCACTATTGGCTAAAGCTTCCTATATTGACTACCACTGTTTATTCATATGCACATTTATAACTTTTGCATATGTATGAAAAAACTGCTATTGATTCCAAGAAAAGGACCAAAACTCAACCCCACATTTTCATTTTGCACCAGTAGATTGCAGACATCTTTTTAGATGGCCATATAAAAATCAAAGTATAAGTCAGTCTATACACTGAGTTATTTTTCCTTGATGTAGACACAGAATCTTTCTTAATATGTATGCAGTGGTATCCGCTTCCCTAGAAGCAAGAAATCCACAGAAACAAAGTGCTACATCACAGCAGAATGTGATTATATTGAACAATCATAATATAATTAAAACAGAATTACAAGACATCCACTGAAAAAAAATATTAAAAGAAAAAACTACACAACGTGTACTATTTGGTTTACAAAAACAATTTTGTTTTTTACTTAATCCACCATCACTTTCTTTTCTAAGCAAAAAGAAAGCAACTGTTTCAGACCAGACCACCAGATCCACTGAATCAGCACTGTGCAGTGACACTCAGCTTCAAAATCTTCCCTGTTACTTCCTCTCCAGTCATGCAGAAGGAATAAATAATTTAATGAAATACTCATCAGGAGAAGGGAATAGCCTATTAGTCTGTGTCTGTATTCCTCTCACTTCCCTGAATCTCTTAGAACTCCAAGCAAAGAGGAAGTACGAATTTTTCTTTCCATCTGTATCTTTAAAATATGTATTTTACAGCTTAACCCAGATCTATGGACTTAAAGACGCTTCTGAGTATTTTCATGTTCACGCTCAGTTCTCTAAAATTAACATCGAATTAAGAACCAGTACAAACAGAATGTTACATTTTTTTGAAAAGAAAAAAACAACAACAAAAAAAAAACATACTGCATAAGAAACTAGAAGAATGGCACTAAAAAAAGGTATCACTCTTCAAAAATCCATTACCAGAATGGTTTTCAACCCACAAAATCAAACACTGAGCTCCTTCAAACACATGTATGTGTGCTCATACTCATAATGGAAAATCATGAAAAAGGCAGCTTTGTCATTAAATAAAAAATGGGCTTTTCTGGCTAGTTCATCTGCCTGTAAGCCCATTTTCTATGTTTCTTCAATTATTTACAAAGGGCCTTTTGACCATTCTACCGGAGATGAAGGAGCACTATCCTCAATCTAAATGACTGGGGCTGATTCTAAACTGAAAAAAATTTGAAGAGCATCCTTATTTATTATTTCCATGAGAACTGTACTGAAATCCCAGTAATCAAAAAATACAAACAGAATAGCAAGTAGTGTCTTTGTAGGACACAGTTTTTCAGCTTTCAGAGTTTTTAATTAATGTTTTAAATAATGCAAGTGCTCTGGAAAAAGACATCAGTACTGCTCTCAAATATTTAAAGCACCATCATTTGGAGGTTGACCCCATTTGGAGGGTCAACCTCCAAATGATGGTCTTTGCTTAAAACAAAAGGTGTTGCTGTTCTGCTGTCCTGGCTTACAGACACTTGATTCTATTTATTCACCTTCGGTTTTTCCTATCTCTGGGATTCAGCTGCCACATGCTGTCAAGCATTCCCCTAAAAAAAGGGCTAGAAATTCACTTTTGTCTTACAATGAAAGCTAATGGAATGATATTATTCCACAGTAGAGGCCGTAAGAAAAAGTATTAAAAAATTCATTGTAATACAAAATCTTGAGATTCCTTTCCAGACTGGATTAACTTTGGTTCCAGTGAAGAAAACTTTACTTCTGTATCTGTGCTCCTAACAAAATCAGCATGCCCATGCAGTAATATTTTATTTTACAGTAATTGCTATGATGTACCATTTAGAGTTGTCAAAATAAATTATTTTAGATTTATAGTAAAGCTCTCTCATCCTCTACATGTCTCAGCAATTATTAGATAATGGGTTTAAATCTTGCAGGCCACGTGGCCCTGCACTTACCTTCAAAGAAACCCACAAAATGCAAGTACAGCATTATGCACCGAAAGGTATGTAAACAAGATCCGTATTTACAACAATCTAGGAAAGCAGTATTTCTGAAAGACTCTGAAAATTTTGGAAATCCACAGAACAAAAAAGTTGAAAAGCACACTACAAGGATCATTTTTGTACTCTGTTTTGATTGCAGACAAAACTTCATTGAAAGCAAGTGCCTGAATAATTTAATCACAAACTGAATCCAACTATTACAGTAAGAAACAAGAGACACTTGAGTTTCTGTAGTGCCTCATCAAGCTTTATTTCTAGTTTCTGGACTTTTCTGAATTATCACCTCAGAAATATTGGTACATGTGTGTCTCACAAGAACAGTGTGCGATATCCCTGAACAGAAACAAAATGATAAATTAGAAAGTTCACAGATACTTTTGCTAGTGAGTATATATCATCACAAATACAGTACATGTTTTCTTAGTTCTGCAAGGCCTCTAGAAGGTATTACTTTATTCCTTTTCATCATCCATGAAGTGCATCACCACTACATGGCAGGAAAGAATACAGCCTGAATCCAGAGAAAGGTCAAAGAAGCTGCAAGATGAAAGTAAAATATGCCATGAGGGACTGGAAGACAGAAGGAGAGTGAAGGAAAGAAAGATAAAATAAGGGATCATGTGCTCCAGACAAATGGACTCTTTTTTCATTTAATCTATTAAATTTAATTAACAAAATAATCTCTTTTAAGCCACAGAAATAGCTAAGAATATCATTAAATAATCATCTCTGAAATATCATTAAATATCAACCACAAGTATCCACAACCTGAGAGCTCCAAATCATGTCTTCTACATGACAATCTTAATCTTAAAGAAAAGTCAAGAATATACACAAAAACACACCACTTGAAGGATGTACAATAGATTTAAGTCTTTACAGTCATAAAGGTCTATGAATATAGCAATTCTCATTGATTTTACTTAACTACGTATCTTTTAAAGTCCTCTAAGGTCTCCTTCTATTTCTGAAACCTCTTTTTTCCAGTTGAAACTGAGGGTCATCTTATTAATAAACATTGAGTCCCTTCATTGAGTAACCTAAGAGTAAGTTGAGATTTTGCTTCATAAGAAGAGATATAAACTCTGTTTAACATTGGAAAATACAGCAAAGCTTTCTAAAAATGACATCAATTAGTCTGCAAACAGAAAAATAAGTTAGAATTAGAAACTACTGCAGTATTTGAGTTAACATTTTTTTCTTAATAAATGTAGTATAAAATATAAATGTTTATTTTCTAAATTAACTTAGTGATCTAAAACTTCCATTTTGGGGTACAACTACAATATGCAATAAAGAGCAGCAAGCAAATCCCTAAAGAGAATTGGAACCAGCATGGCCACAACCATGTACCAACTTCTGTGTTGGTACACTGAAGTTCTTGAGAAGCAAAAGCAGCTTTCATGAACTCATCATGCAGTAATGTAGTTCAGAAATCTATAAGCTCTCTCAGAATCATCTAACAAAACAGTCCACTATATCATGTAATTATGTCCTTTGAAATCTCACGCACAAGCCACAGAAGAAGAAATATGGCCTGTCTTAATCAAGAATTTAGAATCCAGTTGTGACAGGACCCACTACAGGCAGAGGGCAAGCAGGCCGTATCCATCTTATATCCTCTAAGGCAGACAACCAGGAGGTAACAGGAACTCAGCACAACTCTTCATCACCACTGCTCTACACAAAAGCCACTGTACAGGTCTCAAAACAGGAGTACTGTAACAGGAAAGGGATTGTATTTGTGCTGAGGTAGAAGGGAAGAAAGGATAGATGACACCATGCTGTATTCTTGTACCAGTTGCCTCTAACCACGCTGAACAGGAAGTCTTTGAAAATCTTTTCGGTTCTGAAAAGGAACTCTGGTAAGGAACTCAGTCGCCTTCACATGAGGTGAACATGTTCATATGAGTTAATTTTAAATATGAAATTATTTAATTCCCACTGCTCTTCCTATATCCACACATATCTAAGCAATGCCTCCACAGATTTTTTTCTCAGTAATTATTACTCCCCTGCGTTTATTTTTAAAGTCTCACTCTCTCCTTCTTCTTTCCTCAGTTGGCCTGTATGTCCAGTAATTTCAGCTCCTGGATAATGATCTTCCTTCCCACCCAGCTACCTAGTTAGAAAAACAAATTAAAAAAGAAAAAAAAACAGCCTGTATTCCAGATTTAAAAAATAGCATCTATAGCAAATTAAAAGCTTTTTCAACAAAACACTAAAGAACATTTATAAACACATTTCAACTACACAGTACACTGCAACTGCTTTCTTTTGCTTCTGGCTGTACCAATTAATTTGACTACACAAGTTAAAAACTTTGAGATCACTTGTGCATCTTCAAATTATTAAATTTATTTCAAATCCTTTCAGGTTTCCTGCTTGAATAGAAGCCTTGCTGTAAAAGCAAGGTTCCTAGGTAGAATTGGGATGAAGATCTGTAAGGTGAGCAGGCACAGCAAAACATACACTTGCTGGCCAAATGCAGACCTCAAGGCTAGGAAAGTGAAGGCAGCAGGTACCAGGGAACCCACTGATGTATTGGTGCATTGGTGCATATTGGAACCCACTGGTGTATTGGTCCCTGCTTGGTGGCTGAGCTTCTAAACAGATTTCCTCGCTGGCTGCCTAGGCACTCAGAAGACACACTTCTCGTTATTATAAGGTGTGTACTTATTAGTTGAGCAAGTCAGATGACCAGTAAGTACACGCACACTAATTAATCAGTTGGGTGCCAGGAGCAAAAGCTGCTTCTTGGTTGCTAGTCTAGCAAAGCATTAAACATTCTCCCTACACGCACAGCTAAACTACCAGCCCAAGAGATGTCCAACTTTGCCTCAGCCACAGAGCTTGGAGGCAGCAACAGGAGAGCAAGTGATAAGGGAAGAAGAGACATGGGGGGGGCTGCAATAAGAAAGATGAGGTGCGAGATGGCCAAGAATTGCTACAAGGAAAGACGACAAAGTCAGGAAACAACAGAAAGGGCAGGATGCAGACGAATATAACCTGTAATAACCTATCCACCTATTTGATTTAGAACTTACTTCCACACAGCAAAAATATTTAGGCAAAATACTTTCTACTGATACTGTAAATATTCCAAAACATATATTATACATCCAGGAAATGTGGAGACATATTTATGAATACAGTAAGATTTAGAAGTGCATACTTTAGCCACAAAAAGAAATTTGGTAAATACACATTAGCAAAGTAAACCAGTATCTATAGAAATATTATTTAATAATATGCACCTTCAAATGAGATCTAAGTGGATTTTCAAGATTGTGCTTGCTATTTGGGTTTTTTTTTTCATATTGTCTTTTCACCATGCTACACACTCATTTCTACTTGCAGATTATAGTAAATTGAAGTTCTCCAAGCACAGAGCCAAACAGTAAGTCAAGTATAGAGGCCTTGTCTAGCCTTTTCCAGGAATTCAGGCAGCAAGACTTGGCATCTCACACCAGTGCCCACAGGACAGACCAGAACTCCTACAGATCCAGTCTGGGTGCAGTGTGAATGGCACCAGGTCTATATACTGTACTCACACTGCAAAGTGTGATGGGCAGCAATAGCAGTCCATATTGCACTCCCTCTCTGCCTGCCTGCCCATGGGTGCAAGAGCTTCTAGAGAAACTATACTCCAGTCTGCCTGTAGGAAGTCAGGCTGCGCAATCACATAAAGGGACACTTTCTGCCACTGTGCTAGTTACACCGCCCTTAGGCCAGGTCTTAGAAACTCTAAACAAGAATTTTATGTCCAAAAATTTAGCTAATTAATTAGCTAATAATCCTGCATATTCAACTTCTTAGAAAGATGCAACTTCAAGCTAAATAAAAAAATAAACTGGATCTACACTTCAATAATCTTGTTAACAGAATAATAGTTCAAGAGGATCAATTAAAAGCATAGGTAACAAATGCGAGCCCCTTCTGTATCTATCACAAAATTTTAAAAGTGTATATTTTTAAAGAGGCTGCCTGGAGTAATAGTAGTTTTCTCTTTTATTTTGCCTGTCTCACCTCCAGGCAAGAAAATTTCATGGGATGACTTTTAAAGAAAAAGCCTAATTTTGATAGAGAATTTTACAGAGTTCTGCTGAAACAACTATATCAAACTTATATGGTCACATATGAAAATACATTTAAACTTGCTGTTTTTTCTCAGGAGAAGTCAAGGATTACATACAAGACGGTTTATTTTTTTTCTTGCAAACTTCTATTTTGCTACTGAACTTTTACAGTGGATTTCTTCCAAGATTTTAAGAAACTATTTCTACTTAATTTATTAAGTAGCATTGAAACACATAACATAAATTAAAAATGTGGGAATTAGTTTATTTCCTTGTAGGAAATCAGTAAGTTACTGGTAGCAAAAACCTTAATGACAGACACAATATAATCAATGAGAAATTTTCTCCAGTAACACACCAACATGCTTCAGACATGAGTGCTTCAACCAGTACAACTACTCAGTGTTGAGAATTTTGCTCTGAGGAGAATGACATTTGTGATAACTGATATATAAACTCTTGCCCTAGATTGACAGTTTATTTCAAAAAGTAACAAGTGGTCTTCTTGAATGTAAGATGAAGCAAATTTTCATGGGGAAAATTTTTGAAGATCTTTTTGAAGATTAATTTAGATTATACCAGACTTGAGACTGCACATTCAGGATTCTACACTCATAAAAATGCAGTCCCAAAAGGCATACCAAATAAGGCATCAAACTTTATGTTCCAATGAAAAAATAAGGACATACATATTTAAAAGACTGCTCCCAGAGACGGTATGTTTCCTTGGACTGGAATAAGGTGGAAGGTCTTTTATATGTCAGCACTGCTTATTAATGGTAGAGATACCAAACAAATGAAATTTGCTTACAGGAAAAGAGTCAAGAGTATACAGCATCTGTTCAACATTACCTCAAAGTCCTCTTCCCCAAAGACAGGAGAAACTAGTTTTAAAATAAAATACTAAAGGTGAAGACTGTCCATCTCAATATTGTACTATTGTACTGCTGCTAGTAAAACCTTAGATTAATAAAATCCTTTTAAAAGCCCAGTAATTTGTTCATGTCTCATGCAATTAATCTACATTTCTCTAAATGCATATAATTCAAAATCAATACAACCCACTTCACTAATTTCCATTTCTCTCTACAAAACTTCAGCTGCAAACACCATTTGCAATGATGTTTTTATGTTAAAAAAATGGAAGGGGAAGCCCTTGTTTTTGTGACTCTTATAAGTAAAATAAATGTATATCTATAAATCTCTTAAATTCACTCAAGCTTTGTTTTTCCATCAAACCTTTATCAGTATAAATTTCAGCTAAACATATCTTTAAGAGATCATAAAAAGATATTTTTAAAAAATACACGAGAATAAAATAAATAATAAAAAAAAGAGCTCGCATGAAATTACCGTCTTGAATCTCTAGCATACACAGCTGACAGGGACAGAAAGTGGGTGAAGACGACCTCAAACCACTTAGGTTGGCTGCTGGCCAGGCTGGCCCTTGGCAAAACTTGGAGCACCCTGCACGCCCCTCAGGCTCAGGCTGCCCTCAGTCTCTGTGAGCGATGCACACAACAGATCGCTTCCTTCCAGCCCTGACACACCCTTTTCCATCAGGAAAGAGCTCACAGCCAACAAATAGGATGAATTCTTCCTATTTGCATGCAATTGCTGTTTGATAAACAGCAGTAACAACAAAGATGAAGTGATTGATCAGATTCAATTAAAACACATTTTTTCAGATCACTTAGAAGCTAGAGGATTACATTTTTTTCCACTAGTGTCATGAAAATCGCAAAGATATACTTGCCTTTTTTTCCAAGAAAATTCACACCTTGATAATGCTGTGATGCTACAGATCAAATGGCAATGTAATTTGTTACACTATTTACTGTCATTACAATAATTCATCTTATGAAGTATTAAGGTTTTTTATTGCTAACTTTCATCATACATTTTTGCTCCAAAACAAACTCAACTGGGATAAAATTCTAATTTTCACTGCTGCAACTTCACTTTGCTTTTTGCATCCTGTTCAAATTTAAATATTATGTATTTTAATATATTCTAGAACAGTGAGGTATTTTTTAAACAGAAATATCCTATAGACTAGAGTCCTCAAGATAAGCAGGGAAATTTTCTGACTCTATATGTGTAGGAAAAAAATGTACAGAAATCAATTACCTTGATGCAAAACTTTCCATGGGTATTTCATAAACCACTCATGTATGTTTGTGTAAAGGCTGTTCCCGATACTTGTTTGCTTTCCTACCAAGATACTTTGAGGCAGAAGCAGTGCCACACTCATGTGAAAAGCACTAAGTGTGTTTTTTTAAATCGCTACTATTGTACAGTATGATAAACCAACCCAGCTAACGAAACTAGTCTTGCTCTACCTCAGCTAGAAGAGGGGATGTAGGAAGTTTAAAGTAATGAGTACTATAAGAGTCACTTAAAGGTCTGCTGTTAATTTAAATATACAAATATTCAACAAATTATGCATCTGGAAATTGTAACACGCTGGTCCTCCTAGTTTTTCCTGTTGCTGTCTCTCCTCTGTGTGCTTCTTCGATCTTTCTATAAATGCGGTCACTACTGCTTAGCAACCAAGGGGACATGATGGAAGACAGGAAAATTCTCCAACCCTGAGCTCACCCTCTTCCATCCCCAGGGCTGTAAACGGTTGCTCAGGGCTAGTCACGGGAACTCAGTACCTGGCTCTGCAGGAGCTGGGGCTTGCTTTCCTCGGGCTGCAGGGGAGTTTAACAAGTTGGACATTAGGAGAACCTGAGATCTGCAGGTAAAGCAGCTCTCTAAATGCTCACTCCAGTTAAATATATATATATATATATATATATATATACACACACACACACACGTACACACACACACCCCCAAAAGATACCACAGCGATAAGCACCACAGAGAAAAGCAAACGAATAAGCCCGACACATCGCGCACTTTTATCAAGCGCTCGAGGCGTCCTCAAGGGTGAGATCAGGTGAGGACGGTGCCTCAGGGACGCGCAGGCGGCGGCTGACAGCGAAGTCCAGCCGAAACCCCGCGGGCGAGCACGAGGGAGGCAGGACGGACCGTACTTACTTCTCCCATGCCACAGGTAGGTGCTGCCTCCGCGCCCCAGCGCCGCTGTCTCCTCCGGGCTGCTGCCTCTGTCTCTTCCTCGCCTCGGTGAAACGCCCGGCCCGGCCCGTCGCCTCCCTCCCTCGGCCCCCGCCGGCCGCAGCCGCCGCCGCCCCCAGGCGCCTCACCCGGCCGCGCTGAGGGAAGCGGCCGCGCCCGCCGCCGCCGCGCCCCCTGCCGGCGGCCGCGGGGCGGGGCGGGGCGGGGCGGGCGGGGCGCGGCCGTGGCGCAGCTGGCCGCAGGGCGGGCGCGGCCGCCGGGCTGGGCGGCGGCGGCGGCGCCCTGGAGGGGCGCGTGGGGAGCGGCGGGAGCGCGCGGCGGCCTCGCGGGGGCAGCGGTGCCCGGAGGCGCCTCCCTGGGGGCGCCTGCGCGGGGACGCGGCCCTGCGGCGGTTCGCGGCGGGGCGACCCCGCCGCTGCGCGGTGCAGCTGGCACCGCCCGGGGCTGCGGGCGGCCGCGGTGGGGCGCTGGGGCGAGTCGTGGGGAGTGCCGGGCGGGCGGCGCGGCCGTGCTGGAGGGCGAGGGCGCCCGGCCGCCAGTGCGGGTTTGCAGCAGGAGCGGCTGCGCTCCGGGGGCAGGCGGCAGGGCCGCTGCCCCGCTGGGACTGGGGCGGCGGGAGGGAGGGAGCGAGGGAGACCCCGCGGCCGCGGAAGGCTCTGGCTGCCGGCGCGCCGGGCGGCTCCGCACGTGCGCGCTGGTGCTGCCGCGCGCCCGCCCGCTTTGCGTCTCACCTGCTACTCACTGAACAACTGAAATACTTGTGCCGAGTGACTCTCTCCCGCTGTTCTCCAGTCACGCTTAATGATAAATGGGTTTTGAGCAGAAGTCATTACCAGGCGTCCTTGGGCTGTAATTCATGACAGTGAAATTACACATATGTTCAATAAGCTTTTTAAAATATTTATGTGCATTCTTTCAAGTAATGACTAATTGTAATGCCTTTTGAAAGGTATTGTGGATTTTCCCAAGGAAATAATCAAAAGTGAGCTAGTCTTAAGCTCAGTGTGTAGAGATATATATTATGCTATTGAAGAAATTATCTCTGACTTTTCATTTTATTCTTACATAGAAAAAATGTCCTCAACACTTTTGAGTGTGGACATCAGATAATAATAGTAGTTACATACAGATTTGAGGGGAAAGCAGACATCTGAATAACTTTAAGCATTTGGGCTGTACAACTCTATTTTTAAAAAATACGTATCTAAAACAATTGCAGAAAGACAGCTGTAGCCACAGCTAAGCATTTTGATGGAGTGTCCACCCACCTGGGTTCCTCTGCACTTCCAACATCAGTGTTTCATCTTCCTGAAGGCTTCCTGCCACAGGTTGTCAGCACTGATTTCCAACTCTGATGTTCCTAGGGCCTCTTCGTGGACCTGGAAGGTTGCATAAATTAGGCACATCTTTGGTTTTAGTCTTTGGTCATAGCTTAATATAAGACCATCAAAAGTCACTGGAAATACCCTGAGTGCTACTTCAGAGAAGGGAAGGGCAACATGGGGGAGGCTTGATGGTAAAGTAAGGAAATGCAGCATGTGCCTGTTGCAGCAGAATAATGATCTTAATGGCAACACTTACCTTCCCCTTCTCTAGAAATAAAACGTTACCTTCGTTCAAAGGAACAAAAATGCATACTATCAATAGAAATCATGAGAATAAGTTTGAAAATGTTTTATGTGATCTGTCTTCCGTGCTTGGATTTGCTTGACGGAAAATCCATCATTCCTCCTGATGCAGCATGGGCATTCCAGGACAAGGAAGAAGAGGTGCCAAGAGAGCTTTCTCCTCTTCACTTACTGTCACTTTAGCACAGATGTTGTGTCATGTGTTCCTGTAGCATACCTAGTTGTTTTCCCCAATTGTGTCAGATTTGGCATGTGCCCCATGCCACGGACATACTGCACAAAACGCTTTTTCCCTATTTGTCCTGTCTGACTGCCAGAAACCAGCTTGTTTGTGCCTAGTTTTCAATCTAAATGGAAGAAAAAGCATTGTGTACAGAGCCAGTTATTCCCTGCAGGTATAGTAACGGTATTTGATAGCTTCAGTCTGGCTACTCCATATAGTACAACATACAGTCTAAGAATCTGCAATTTAGTACAGCAGACAGTGTTACCTGCCTTTGGTAACTACGAATGAAGGCCTTTAGTTTGCTATATGCATTTTAAGTTGAATGTTCAACTGAGAGAGACCAAACACAAGGGAAGAGTTTTCCTTCTCTTCTCTCTTTCATTCGGCAACCAAAATTAAGATTTTTTCCCTCTTTTATTATGTTATTTGCTTTTATTTTTTTCATTCTCATTATCTTTGACATCTTAGTATTGATGTATGTTTGCTTTCTGAACACCTTGGTTATGTTGAAATCTGTTTTATATATATGTATGTATGTATGTATGTATATTCTGTATCCAGACTGGGTCAGTCATGTTTGTCTGGCGGATAATGATGATTACATAGTTGGCTAATGATGACTGCTTTTAAAAATCACTGTGCATTATAAAACCAATACATTTCCTTATGACACAGAATGTTAAATTAATATTCAATCAGTCATTTGCTACATTAAATTGAAATAGATCATTCAAAAGTGTTCTCTCAGAGATGTCGTGCCTTTCATCTGTTTCTGTACTCTAGTACAGGAGGGTCTGTAACATCTAGTACAGGGTTCATTCCTATGCTGGGATTACTCAGTGCTAAATCGTACAGACAATGAGAGCAGACTACAGCTAATTTACTTCCTATTTTCATGCATACAAAGTTTTAGTCATACTCCCTAATAATAACAAAGCCATTATTACTATTTAATACCAGTAATAAGTTCATAACTGTAATAGTTATTAATATATGAAAAGTGGTAAGGGTTTGTCAGATGGTACGATGAATTTGTTTCTAAGGGAGACATAAATGTGAGTTGCAAAAGTTAACATTCTAGCACCACTCTGTGTTCGAAGTGGATATAGCTTTGCACTCAGTTTCTTCTAAAGTAAAACATGGATAAAAACGTGCTGAATATAAACATACTAGAAAAGTAAGAAAAATGGCTAGTGTTTATCTTCACATAAATGAACCAAATGGAAATACTAACTGAATGGAAATTACTAGTTTGTTACTGAGACACACCATCTTTTCTCCAAAGACCAACACAGAAATTTTGATACATTTTGTCCTTTAGTCCCTTACCTACTTTCCTACTTACAATTAATCATCCAAAGAACAGAACAGACTTATTCTTCCCCCACGCTTCCTGCCAAATAACATTATTACCATAATGTATTACTGTTCTAACTTTTCATTCATGGACACAATTAGCAAGGAAATGGTCGATAATTGGCTTCAGAAAGTCTAGCCTCTTGCATCATAATTCCAGCTTGGCATTTGGCCATATTAAAGTCACAATGCTTGTATTAATGGATGGTTTCCTCATAACAATTGGATGTAAGTGAAATTATGATGATCCTATTTTTTTTTCCAGCAATCTTTGTTACTGTCAGTCATGAAATTCTGCTGTCTAAGATGCTGCTTCACTGGTGTCTCTGCAGTACACCAACGTCAGTGTCTTCCTCAATGTCTGTAAACAGTCAAACGATTAATTTTTGTCATCACTGTTTTTTACTGGTTTTGTTTTTTTATTAACATGCACTTATACTAATCTTCCCTTCCTTAGTCAACAGTTGTCTTTTTCCTTTAAAATTTGTGCCATCTCACTTCACTGATCACATAGACCTGTGGATTTCTTTCTGTTGTGACATTATCCATCTTGTCCTGGGCTTCTCTTGTACTTTAAGATAGGCCATTGAGATGGCACCCTACTGTAGGCCTGTTGTGTGTGAACTCATGCTGCTCTGACAGTGGTCTGTCATACATTCAACATTAAATTCAATGCAAGATGGTTTTTGATAACATTGTATGGAGTCCATATTGACATACAAAATATACATGCCAAATTTCAGTGTGTAAATAAGCAGTAGTAAAGGCAAAAGGCTCATCATCTTATGGGGCACTGCTGCAGTGGTCTAGCTTCAGATGATTCTGAAGTGACATTGCATCATATTGCTTATTAATTGTAAAAGGTAATGTGACTGTGACTTCTTTGCTCCTTCACATTATACAGACCATTTTGCTGCAGAACTATTAAAACCAAGGTATTAAGATCTTTCAGAATATATCTGATAGTGAACTAAAATACAACTATGAAACTATAATATAAAAAAAATGAAAAGTAAAACACAGTAAAAATTTGCAATTAAAACTTATGTAGCACAGCCAATTTAAGTTTAAGCAAAAACCAACTTTTAAGTAGCAGCCTAGAAAACAACCTTTCAGATGAAAGGTCTTGTTAAGTGCCGTTCACAGGGTTCAGAGGCTGTACAGAACATACTGCTTCAAGCCAGTACAGACTTGTACAGTGGTTGGTGGCAGGACAGAGGGATTTAATTAGTCAGCCTCTTCCAACAGCCCATCAACATTGGTCTCCTTGCTAAAAACTTGCATGTTTCTTTTTTATTTTAGTGAAATTGTCATCCATGAGTACAACTGATTCTATAGAAGGCTGAATTCAATTTCTTGATGGCTACAATAAGTTTTAAATGAATTTAATATTTCTAGAAAATAAAAAACCTGGGATTTATGTTTTATCTCATTGTAAGAGACTGAGCCAGCAATGTAGTGAGATCGAGTTACAGATTTAGCACAAAATCTCAATGGATTGTTCAACTCTTGCCATATTTGATTATCAGTGTTACACTGCAAACAAGTATTTCTGCCACTTCATAACAACAAAATAAGTGAAGTGGATGGAAAAATACATTCTGTCAAAGTATAACAACTTGCACTCAGCCAGGCTGACTGGCTGCAAAGACTGAATTTCATTCTGATGTTTAGTGCCGGAGGCATTATCATCAGTAATCTCAAACACCAGTAGATCAGCCAATTCTTTTAGACAAGCTAAATGGACCAAGTTCTTTAGCTTCTCACCATTAAGCATATTTTGTACATTTAAAATTACATAATATTGAAACTAACTGTGGGCAGAGATTGGTTGACCTTTTGTTTTTTAATCAGGCCTTTTCCCAACTACCCAAATATTCTATTCTATTTTTTTTAAAGTCATGTTTTGTCAGTGGATGACTAAAATTTTTGTCAATCATTTTTACTTATACTTGTCCAATTTCTATCTGTGATTGAAAAAGAAATCCAAGTGTTGTTGAAGCCAAAGGCAGAACTTCCTTAAAGAGAAAGATGTTCATAGGAGTATATGATGAAGAAATTAAGTGCTTTTTTCAAAGACAGTGTCTACTGTCATGTTTTACTACCTTATTATTCTCAAGTTATGTGTTTTGCTACTTTTTCAGCTACTACAGTTAGTTTACAAATTGACCTAGTGGAATTTTTAAGAAAACCCTCTCTGTTAAATCCTGCAAACATCTTTAAAATTTTACCTAGTCTTTGTGCCTACAATCTCTGTAAGAGGGCACCCTTATCTAACAGCCGAATTTCATTATAAAAAAAAAAAAAAGTCTTTCTAAAATCTTTAGGAGGGGAAGAAAGTCCTATGGAGAGTTTAGTAGGAGAAAAACCCTATTAAATTATTTTAATTGTAGTTTTAGCAAGATAAAGCAGGTTGAACTTAAGAGCTGTAAGCATACATTAACTCTGTATTGATATTTTCCTTAAACAATTCAGTTGGTTGAAATTTCCTCATAGTCTAAAAGTTAAAATAATTTAACTTAGTTTCTAAAATTACACAGCTTTTTTAGCACCATCTGGTAAAATTGATTTAACCAAGACAAAGTTGCTAGTGGGAACAATGAAGTCCAGATAACACATCCTCAAATAAGAAAAATATTCCCTTTTTCATCCTGTATCTTACCACAGTAAGGTCAAGTTTTCTAATTTTGTTGATATAGAGCTAATATTGACAGGAGTATTAGCTACTATGTCTACTTCAATTACAGTTCATGAGTCTGCCAGTGATAACCTTTACATGGTTATAGGAGTGAACAGTGGATAAAATGATCTAATTTTTAAATTGTCACCTTTAAATTGCCATGAAGATGTTTATCCACTTGGTAGAGTATCAGGAAGGAAAGAATGCAATTTAATATTGTCAGCATTGTATTTTAAAATATATTTGTATCTGCTGCAAAAAAAAAAAAAAAAAAAAAAATGTTGCTCTACCAAAATATTACAACATTTTCACTCATCTGCTCTCTTACTACTGACAACAGAACAACTTCCATTGATTCAAACTATTACTTTTTGTTGACCTCCCTATGTTCTAGATTTCCTCTTTTGTTACCAGTTTAGGTAAGGTAGATAGAACTATAGTATTATAGTTGTTTTGACAGCATTTTTAGGATATTGGTTTTGACTGTACTTTAGCCAAGAGGAAGACAGTCGCTGTTTTTAAAATGTTAAAGCAGTCTGGCAAAGTTTCTTCTTTGGAAAGCTATGACTTGGAGCAGGAAATTGAAATTTAGCCAGGCCAGCCTTTCTGAAAAGAACCTCATCTCTGTGAAGATCCACTCAAATCAGATGATCAGATATCCTTTAAGGATCAGATATCCTTTAAAAACCTGCACTTCATATGTAGCCACTGAAAATTTGTAGCTGTAACTGCTCAGCACTTTTTTTTTCCACTCAGAAACTGAAAAAGAGCAAAGATAACTGCTGTCTGAAAATGGAAGTCTTAGCGATTTGCCAAGCATCACACTAGAACTTTATGTCAAGTCAGAGAGAAAAACTCAGTTCCCCAAGGCAGCCTTTCTACTCCTTTCTGCATAAGACTCTTCCCTCCTTCTGCAATACCTGGCATCATCCACTGCATTTACAATAATTTCCTCGGATGTAATATAATTTAGCTATGGAATCTAAATTAAAATTTTAAATAGGAACTGTGAGAAAAATGTCTAAGTTCTATTATCTCTTTTATACATTATGTTCTGATGTTACAAAAGACAGAGGTAGTGAAACAAAGACTATTAATTACACAGTCAGTAGATTAGGAATCTCTAAACATCTTGGATCTAATTTGTGCTGAGAGAGAGCTACTTACAGCCACTTTGGGGAAGTATTACTGAAGTTTTGCTTTATGTGGATGAACTATATAGATTGACTTAATGATCACAGGGGTTCCAGAAAACCTTTGTCCTTCATTTCTCACATATCTTTACAGTCTTTTTTTTTTTTTTTTTTTTTTTTTTTTTTTTTGTCAGCCTGCTGGAACACAAATACATTTCATTATCATTCATCATCCCCACAACATTTTTACTTGGAATAACAAAAAAAGTAACACAGTCATAGACAAAATTTACTTTGGTTAGGGTTTAGTTTGTTTACTTTACATGGAGCTACTGAATCTTTAACATGGATGTTTTTTGTTTAAATATTAACCCACCATTGAGTTGTTATACACAACAAATAAAATTATCTAGTATAGAATTTGTTTTAAAAACTCCTGTGCTAGACTCACTGCAATTTATTATTTCACTAATTCTGAAGAAATCACACATTTCCCAAAGGTGAGAAATGTATGAAAAATGGCTATACTTGGAATGGAGAAGTTAATGCAGCAGTAAGACTGCAATGCTTAAGAGAGATATTTAGTGCAGCTCTTACAATAAAATGAAGATTCTAAAATACATCTTTCTTGAGTCATTGACTAGGTGTTTATAAAGAGTGCTATATGTGGAACGGTAATATAACACAAATGGTAATCAGCAAATTTCAATTCATGCACTTTTCACAAAAAATAGCGGTGGCTATCATACTTATGCAGAAGGGAAATGATCACTAGAACTTTTCCAAAGACCTTAAGCCATCCCCTGCTGGGTTTGCCTCTTAAAGAAGGATTTGCCTCTCCTTAATCTTCATAGAAATATTTTTAATAATAGTTCTCAAATACTGACCTGTAAGGGTAATTAATGCAGCCAGTGGCACTCTTCTTGCAGCTGCTCCTCCTGGGATGATTCCAGGGTGCAGTGAGTGGTCCAAGAGCCACATGAATTGCTCTGAGTTGACAGCAGTTTGCTCCCCACCATTTTTGAAATCATCCTGCCTGCCTTGGGACTGATGCATACTCATGATTAGCAAAAACTGTGAAGACCACAGAAAAGATGGCAATTACACACAGGTTGTTGCTGTGCATTTCTTCTGTACATGCTCTGCCCAGGTAAGCAGGGCTTTGCAGGAAGCCCAAGACCTGCTGGGTAGGCACAACCCAGCAACTACATCCACATGGACTGCACTGAGCTTCTGCAGAAGGTGTAGACTCCTGCAGGACAGGCTGCAGCATGCAACCTGCCCATGATGCTGGCAGAAGCTTAAATACTCTTCCCAGAAAAGGTGGGTACCGTTAGTTTTGAGTAACAGATCTGTTTATATAAAGGTGAGGGCTTTTTCCCTATGGACCTTTTTGTTTGAGAAACTACATTCTTTTCCTGTTCAAGTTAGGTCTTAGCAGAGGCAGTTTCAACAGACCCTCTAAACAAGCATTTCAGAGTCTTCCAGAATACAAGTTACTTCAGCTGGTTGCAAACTGTCTTTTGCATTGTCTATCGTGGAGAAACACACAAAGCAAACAACAGCTCTGAGCAGTATTTTGGCTCACTACGCTGATGAAAATCTCACTCCTCTCATCTATTTTTAGAAAATGAAAACCATTAGAGAAGGGACACGTTGCCAACACTTTGCGAGGAAGAGGAGAGCGACTAGGTAGAAATGTCTCCAACATCCAGGCCAAGAACAAAAGACCCTTTCTGTTATGACAAGGAAAACTGTCATAAGTTTGTACTGAGTGATGGTGATGAAAGTATTCTGTAAATTTCACCAAAGACAAGAAAAATTTTATTGTTACTTTGTTACCAGACCAGTAAAAATACTGCCACAAACACAGAATACAAGGTCAGTATATAATCTTCTGTCACAGTACGTAATATTATGTACACATAAGCACACAATTAGAACTTATTTAAAATACTTTTTTCTGATTTTGCAAGACTATAGTTACACATGCCTTGGCTTGTCTCTGCTTACTACGTTTCTATTTTTTCCCTTAAAATTGAGTCTGATCTGTAGCCATTTTCTTGACCATCTCCTCAGATACTGATCTTAGTTACAGAGGTAGCGGTACTGAAAAGTACATTATTACTCCTGAATTATGTAGCATGTCTAATTTTTAACAAGAGTATTCAAGTATTCCATTGAAATACCAAGGCGAGCATCTCTGTATCTGAATCACTCTGAATCACTTTTGCTGAACAGCAGCAGTACAAAGAAAAACATCATTGATTTAAAAAGAATAAAATGATCAAGTGACAGTTTTTCCTGTGCTTCAGATCACAGACGTAATTCACAAGAGAGAGAACTTTAAACATAACATGTAAATAGAATGGTAAGTGTACTGAAAGTTGTTTTTAAAAGAATATGAAGGTAAAGCTGGATGACTTGACTTGGAATTGTAAATTTACTTTTAATCGTAATTTTTGTGTCTTTTTTAATTATTATTTGCATAAGATACAGGCACACTCTACTGAATTTTAGGAACAGAATCACTGATTCCCAAAGGAAAATCTTTTTCATTCAAGTTACTATTTTAAGGATTATTAATCCCAATAGCTGCAACTTACAGCCAGGAAATCTGCCAAATGAAAGGAACTTCATGTTCTTGTATTAAACTGAGTAACAGTTTCTTTAGGAGCCTGTTTTACCTTTCCCACCTTTTTTTTTTTTTTTTTTTTTTTTTTTAAGGAGGAGTACTGTTAACTACTTTGTTCTGCCTCAAACTTTACTTTGCCTGATTTCTTTTTCATATTTCGCTCTGATTAGACTAAGAAGCGCCTCATTTGTTTTAAATGGCCCACATCAAAAAGAAGTGAAAACTGGAACCATTCAACTCACAGATCTCTTTTGTAAAGAAAACTGGGACTAATTCATATGCATGTGTGTTTTAATTCTGAGGCTATCATCTTTTCTAAATGAGTTGGTTTTGTCATACATATACACGATACAGAAGCTGAGGCCGTCCTTTAGGCATCCAAAATGAATAAATTTTAGGGAGCAGAAGTCTTTAGGAATATTTACGCTATGAAAAAAGATGACTGATACAAGAGTAAAACCAGCTGTGACTGACAATGAAGACAGGAGAATCAGTTGTAGCTGATGTATTATCTTTTGTTCCCTTTTGTATATTTATTTCCAGAATTTTTCTTGTTAAATATTTATGAAAAATTAATACAGTACCAACACCTGCTAGACACTCTGATGTGTAATAGAGCATTTAGAAATAACAACAGTAGGACATAAAGAGTAATAGTACTCAAATGTACTCAAGTTATGCGCTATGCCAACAAGTGCCAACTATAATCTGCTTCAGTTGCTTTTATCTCCACAGTGCTTTTAGTAGTCATGGATGGTGTTGGACTGAGAGAGAAAACTGATTTTCAGCACAGCAACCTTATTTCATCACCAATAGTGTGCCTGTGCCTCAGGGTGACCCCTGTGTGGTGAAGGCATACAGTTCAATCTCAATATTCACTCATTCAAACCAGAGGTATGGAAGATATATGGTGATGGTGCTTTTTGTGTCCGTTCAAAGCTGACCTACATTACACAAATAGCAGCACTAAATTTCTCAATGCACCAGCAATGATTATGCCAACTCTCTTTAATGTTATCTTCAGTGCTTCAACATATGCATTGGAACTAACATCAGTACAACAACAGGGCCATAAGGAGAATGTCAACAACCCTAAAAAGCTAAATATGACCTACTTACCTAGAGATGAGTAGCATCCTATTCTCCACTGGCAAAAATGGATGACACTCCTTACCTACAAAAGCAAGACAGATAGAAGTAACAATAGCTTAATGCTAAGGATGTTAGAGTCTTGACCCTAAGATCATGGCAGCAGGAATCCTTCAAGTGCTAAAAGCTCTGGTTCAAGCTTCTATGGTGCAGAAGTTGTTTTCGAGGACTTTTTTCACTAAATTTAGGTAGTGTTTTTTTTGCAGAAGCTACTGAGGAGACAGGATGCAAATCTAGCTACAGACTCACCAAATATAGGAAGAATGAAGGGAAATCCCCCAGTCTCTGCAGAAAATAGTACCGGTTTCTGGAGAAACAAAACCAAAAAAACTCAAGCACAGCTTAAATCACTCTCTATGGCTCAGGTAAGCAGAATATAATCATCAGTTTTGTTACAATAGCCTCAGAAGATTAATAATTTTCCAAAGAGCCATAATAGGTATACTTTTCATCACATTCTGATAGTAAGATTTCCCTCTTTTATTATTTTTTTTAATTTTTTTAAAAAAGCAACTCAGGTTGCATGACATCCATTGTTTGTTTAACTAAAATGGACCATCTGATGATAAACACTTTTTATACTGAATTAAATTGACAGTACAGCTGTTTAAACAGTGAAAATACTCAAATGCCTGTTTAAGCCATTAACACCAGAGGTACTGCATTCTGAATCTGGGAAAGGAATAGTTTATTTTCATGAAGCATACATATTGAGACAGAGTTACAGTGTGGATAAATCTAGAAATATACTTTGTAGAAAAATTATAAAAAATTATACATTTTAAGTTTATTTTGGATAACATTTTCCTCAGGATTTTTGCTTCTGTGATGTGAATTTTTTTATAATGCCTATATTGGAAATTTAAGGAAAGAGATATATTTGAAGAAAAATACATATTAAAAAAAAAACTACTAGATTTTACTGTGCTTATGATGTGACATTCCCGTAAAGCACTGCAATGTGGTTTGACAATTTGATTATATTTGCATAAAGCAGAACCAATCTTGTTCCAGTTTACCTGAAGCAAAAACAGCCTTCGCTGAGAAGTATTCATGTTGGTTGATATTTCTTACGAAAAAATTAAAAGGGATAAATATTGTTTAACTTCAGGAAAAAACAAAATATCCTTGATTGTCTTATGCTTTTATTGAAAGGGTGAAGAAAATGTTCATGAGAAGATGCGAAACTGTTACTCTCCCCTCTATAATCAACTTTTTTCATAGAAATAACAAACAATTACATTTGCTAATCAAATACGTTTTGGAGAAGAAGTTTAACTTTCTGAAAGAGATCCCATCTGCAGGAGCTTTTTTTCATCATAGACAAATCCTACATGATTGGATGATGGCTGGTAAAAACTCACAAAATACATCTTAACTACATATTATTTTCTTTGCTCTACTATTTTATCACGTATAGTTTGAATTTTAATTTAATGAACTTTTTGTATATGATACATGAATCAAAAGATGCTTAGAGCATAAAGAGCAGAGTAAGAAAAATTCCAGCACAAGCTTCTCAACATCTATAATGTGAGCTGCTTCATCCTGAAAATTGTAGATGGTATTTCTGCCCCCCCCCCTTTTTTTTTTAAGCAGGTTTTTTCTTTCTTCTTCTTCCTTTTAAGTCCTGACTTCAGATATCATTATCTGGTGATCAGGTTCAACTACCTTGTGGAGGAAGGCTGCTAAAGGAGCTTTTAACTTCCTTTTCCCCACAACAGTTCTTCCCTTATGCCTCATGCAGCAGGGCCACCTCTGTCATATCCCTTGACATCAGTGAATAACCTGACAAAGGAACCTTGAGAGAAAAGGAAGAAGGCAGGAAGACCAGTCTTCACCTTTAAGATCAGGACTGTACTCATAGCCAGCAAAGAAAATCGTCTGGGTATCAAGTATAGTGTTACTATCAACAGCACATATTCATGAAAACAATGCAGAGCAAATACTGTTTTTACTGCAGTTGTATTCCTCACAGGAATATAACTATGCAGAATTCATTCCCCTACTCTCTGATAAAAATGATGACTCTCTATTAATCACACAGCTTTGGAAGTGTTTTTTCATGCGTGCAGAGCACAATGCTGTTTCTGTGCGAAAATTACAGTTTAAATAATTACGAAATAGCATTTTATAAGAAATAAATTCTCTTGCTTTGTTTCACTGCTATGGAATGGGTACATAGAAAAATATATGCCAGTTTGTGAAATGCTTTCTTACCTCAAAAAATATAACTGTTAGTATTTCTGATTATTGTAATAACAAATATTTTTACTTTAGTTTTAATAAGCAGGGATTATCTAGGGTTCAGAGTGAAGGTGTAAGGGTAACAGGTTATAGAAATGAACTTCAGCAGCTTTGTAAATGTTCAGTATTTGAATAACACTTTTTGTAGATGAAATCATTTTTAATCTGAATGAAAATCTCTAATATAGCATCTGCATAAAGTCTCATATCCTTGTCTACGAAACATATATTCTCATTTCTTGTTTTAAGACTTGAATTCACTAAAATACACTAAAATGATAAGTAGTGGATACTAAGGAGAATATTGGTAATTTTTATTTTAAATTTGTTTCTTACTACTGACATGGTCAAATGGATGTGCTGTGAGCTACATAAAGTATTTGGTATTAATCATGTTCTTAGTCATGTACCACAACTTCAGATGTACAAAATGGCACCTAGAGAAGACTGAAGTATTAAGATCTGCAATGAAAACGGAATAGATATATATCACTTACAGTGTCAGTCTCATAGTATTTTGTACATATACATACACATAGTGCATTGGAATATGGTAGTACATTGTCACAGTAATAGTTGCGAGAACTACAAATAGCACAGACAACACTAACTTTGTTCTTGGATTTTATAAAAAGGATGGAAATTGCAATATTCTTAGGAGAAAGAAATAAGAATAGTTAAGAATAGGAACATAATATTTGCAAGTAGATAGAATAAGACCTTGATTATAAAATCTATAACTATTTGATGTTTTAGGACCAATTTGCTATTCTGTATACTTTTTATTGTTGTCAAACCTTTCAGTCTTTGCAATCCACTTTTCCATAAAGAGCCAAAATAGACCAATAAGAACAATGAAAATATACCTAACTGCTCTACAATGTGGTAAAGAGTACAACAGAAGTCTAGCAGCTTTTCAGAAGCATAGAAAACAACTGCAATTTGGTACACAGAGCTAATGATGCACTGTTCACTCATGGCTACAAAACAGACAGATGGCAGCAGATGGCCATACATTTGTGAAATGCAGTAGGATTTCAATGCTCTGACCTTCTGAACCAGAATCCCAGTGGCTCACAGAAATTCAGTGCAAGTTTGACAGTGTATCACTATGGCTTCATAGCCTTCATAGCCTACTTACAAATTAAAAAAAAAAAAAAAAAGAAGAAGAAGAAGAACTGTTCACTGGAACCACTCTAGAATAAAAATATAGGTAACTGGAAAACAGATGGCAAGAATCAGGTAGAAACCTGACAAAAACCAGAAATTCTGTTTATAATACCCCATATAGCAAAGACACATTTGTTATTATGCTCTACCTCTCTCAATCTCTCTCTCTTTCTCTCTCTCTCTTTTTTTTTTTTTTTTTTTTTTTTAAGTGGGCTGTCAGTCCACATACATTCTTATGAAAAACAGTTACAGATGTAGATTAGCATATCATTTCAGCTTGAATTCATGAGGGTTGTTCTATTTTAAAACTTTGAGAGTGGTTACTCACACACACACACAGATTTCCAGTGTATCACACATCTAAGGAAGGAATTAGATTTATGCTCATCTCTTTCCAAACCTTCAGGACATATATAAGTGTGTGGGGGAACATTTCAAGCGACTGTTAGTCTGTAGTAGAATTGTGGCAAGAACTTGCCACAGAAGCTATTGATAACTTCCCTATGAGCAGAAATAATATTTTAGGGCAAAAATTAATTTTCATTCTGCCAGCACAATCCACGTGGTTTAAAAACTCCTTGAATATGCATGAGGTTTAGAGTAGAAAGCAGCTAAATTACAGAAATTGGATTTCTAACAAAAATAACAAAGTTTAATCATCATCTACCAAAGCAATATATCATTACTCACTTGAAGACACTTCACTTCAAGACCTGGCTATGAGTTAAGTTCAAGCTGCTACAACCAGACAGTTTTTGATCTGGTTCTGCAAAGATCTTTGCAGCAAGGATTTCCCAGCAGAAGCTGCAAGGTATGACAGGTTTCAGGGAGGTGCTGTAGCTTTAAATATCTTCATGTTGGAATGGAAATAGTAATCGTTTGTTGTCAAAAGACCCTGCCAGAGTGGAGAAGTAAGGAGAGAATTGCTGGGTTCTCCTCTGTGCATTACTATATAAATGCAATAATACAAAATACAAGGACCATACAGAAGGGTGGAAAAGAAGGATAAAATTCTGTTGCTCGCACAACAGAATTGTCAACAGAATATTGTCAGATTTTGCACAGAAAATTTCCTTCATATACCCTGATTACTTTGATTCAAAAGGACAAAATTTCAATGACACAAGGGTGTTATCTCTATCTAGGGAAGCATCCCATAAACTGCAGACCAGTGGAAAGTTTGCTTCAGTGAACACGCATGAAGTTGTTCCTCTAAGATCACTAGTTTTCAGGGAGCTCTCGTAATCTCCTTTTCTATTACCATCTAAACCAGCATTCTTAATCTCCTCTCCAATTTAGTCTGGAAACAGCTGAAAAAATGGTTATCATCTCCCTTCATCAGGGGAGCCCCTGTCTTCAATAGGACAAGGGGTAAGGAGCATTTGTATAACTCTGCTGCATCTTGAAAGACGAGAAAATGTATCATATACTTTTCCTTCGTAGCACTCTACAACTGATTAAGTTTTTTTTTCCTGCAACTGTTAGCAAGATCAGTGGAGCCTTCAGCAACACAAGACAAAGATTATTAACCTCCACCTGTAAATGTCTTGATGTAAGTGTCTTACTGCATAAAGACCATTTCCCAGAGTACACAATGTAAAAGAAAGTTAAGATGCATAGCATTCTTTTAGGAAACAACAACTACTTACCCTTCCCTCTGAAGCCTCTGAAGAAAAAAAGTCATAGACCCTCCAAAAAGCATTCTTCCTTAAGAACAGCCATCACTTAACTGAGGAAGAGGTGAGGTAAAGTGTGTATGTGTGTGTGGGGGGGAATTCTTAAGTCTGCATTTCCTGAGTCTTGGATGCACAGTCTCATATCTTAGAGATGCTTTGTAAGCAAGAAAGCAATCCAAGAAATGAAGTGTGGTCATCTGCAAATGAAAAGCTGAAAAGTTTTCAAAGATATCAAGAACAAAGCTTCCACAAAGGAGTGAGTTCATGAGGCAATCCTCATATGCAAGGGACAGACTATGGAAAGACGTGTGAGAGCACCTTTGTTTTCAGACTGATTTCTTAAGGACATTATGAAATTCTAAGTGATAATTTTCTGCATTAGAATATTTGCTTCTCTGCCTTCCTCTCAATGATTTTTTAAACCCCTCACTCAATCTCAACCAGATTTGATGGAAGTAGAAACCTGAAATTATTAAGGGTCTAAAAGTCTGAAGAAATTAACAGCTACACAGATGGGTGAGATGTTATTCATCTACTCAGTGGAGGAAAGACTGGAACCTTGGCAAAAGTGTTATTAGACACCAGAACATCCAGATGGGAGAGAATTGTTAAGAATGTTCAGTCCAAGCCTGCATCTCATTCAAAGGCAAAAATAATATAAAAGCTTTAATAGATTAAGCTCCATTCTCCCAGTATTCAAAAACTCTACTGGAAATGTACTTATTATGTTATACAATTTTTTTTATATATTAAACAGAGTTTACATGGCAGTAGGTATGTGAGCATTCACATAAAACAAATGTAATAAATTCCCAGGTAGAAATTGAGATTTGCACAGAAGAAGAGGAAGATGAAACAGATAGTCTGGGACACTGATAGGAATTTTCAGAAACATATTTATATATATGTATATACGTATATATATTACATGTGTGTGTGTATATATATGTTTATATATTCATATATTCAGATAATTCTGGTTTCATTCCAGTGACTGAATAGTTTTATAAATTTAACAGAAATACAAGAATCACAATATTCTGTGTGCTAAGATTAAGATTCCTGTGCAAATGTGATCAAATATGGTAGCAAAATACCTCCTAAATGGCAGTCCCCATCTGTCAAAAGCATTGCCTGAAGAAGCCATGTTACCTAGCTGCCTCTGTGAGCATTTAAGTCAGCACTATTAATATATAGGTAAGAAGGACTCTATATGACCTGTTGCTCTTGCTCTGTAACAATTGAGAGGAAGAAAATTAGGTTTCAAATCTACAGACTGCAGATGTATACAATTAATGTTGTGTTTAGGAGAAAGTGGAAGATTCTATGGAGATACAAGAATTCAAATGCACAGTAAAATGTGTTTAGATGTCAGGAGGAGTTCAGCAGAGGGTGAATTACTCCATAGCAACACATACTCAAAACTTACTACACAGATTGATGTCATGTATGTCCATTTGTGCTGTAGTAATAATTGCATCTTTATGAATAATTGCCCTTTATGACTTCAGGGAGATGAAGCACGCCAGGTAGAAGGGTAGGGAAGCTTCCTGTATCTCCAGAATTGCAGAGAGAGAGAGAGAGAGAGAGAGAGAGAGGCTCGGGCACATACAGTGGTAAAACAGCACAGAAAGAAATACAAAGCTATTAGAGCATCAGTTGAGTTAGTTATTAAAATTATTCATATTCTGTCCTATTTCTGTCAGCGTATCTGTGTAAATGAGGGATGGACAGTCACCCTTTCTACAACCAAGCCTGTATATTCATTTCCTAAATGTCTTTTCTCTGGGCCAGCTGCACCAACGTAAGAAATGTAGTTACAGGCCTGGGGGAAGGGACTTTGTTTTCCTGTGCAGTAAGTGGAATATGGAAGTAGTCAGGGTGGCACTTTGAATAGAGTTGAAATTCTACAGCATACTTCTGATAAAAGAGCATATTAAAGAAAACCCACACTATTCTGATGACATTTCTATGCAGGCTGTTAAATTATTTTTAGCAATCAGACTAATGAACACTTTGGGTTGCATTTGTAGACCTTACTTTATATATAGTTAGATTTAGAATCCCCATTCATAATACCCCTTTAAACTAATCCCCATTTATGCTCTCATTTTAATTACATATCTCACAGATGCCTATTTTGTATTTAGGAGAGCAATCCAAAAATAAACCATCAAGGAAGCAACAGCTCAGAAAGAACCTTTCACAAGAGACTGTTTTGAAACATATTAGTGAAAAAATACAAAAGTAAATTTTTATGGTGTATCTATCATGCAGGAATTCCTGCATGAACTGACAATTGAAGCAGCCTCTGTATGCTCTGTCATGTGACCTACCCTAACTCTCTTAGAAAGGCAACAATATTACAAATAAAATTTAGAACAATGCCACTGCAGTACCTTTGCTTCTTTTGTTCATCCATAAAGAAGTGTAAATACTACAGTAGAGTTTGAAATTAATTTTGCTGATATGCCGTAAGAGACTAACATTACCTAAGAACTGCACCAAACCCCCAGAAGCTCTATATGGAAGCCAGCAGATTTTCAAATCTCCAGGGCCCTTTCCCTGCGTTGAGTGATGAGCACAGCTGCACGGCGCACGCAGTGGCAGAATACACAAGCTGGCTGAACAGCACAACAGACAGGGAGCTGAACTGGACTGCAGCTGAGTGGCAGCCTGAAGAGGGCAGGTCAGCTGCACAAAAGTCAAAATAGTGCTTTCTGCCCAGTTTCGTTCCTATGGCTGTTATCATGGTAACGTGCATTCTTTATATGAATGCCATTGTCAGAGAGACATATTTATATAAATGGGAAGAGACTCTCTTACCACAGGTTATTTAGGAACTTTAATATACTTTATTTGCTTCTTACTATTGCTAACTGTTGGTTTGTCACTACCAGTCTAGCCATACTGAAACACTGCTGCCACCTTTCGAAATTCTGTAAAACTGTAGGCATCTTCCTCGATGGATACATGACCAAAGCATTTTATGCATCGGACAGCAGTATAAGTCTTCCATCTATACTTAGGCCCAAGAGAGGTTAGTATCTGTGCACATCTGTGCAGCTATTTTGTTTGTAGTGGAAATGCTACTATGTAAGCAGCAGACCAAAAAATTAAAATGAAAACAAAGTGCTGAATTATTTGGGTAGTTAAAGCATGTACTATTGCACTAAGGAGGTGGGGTAGAATGAAGATGACTGCTTTCCTTCTTCTGATGTAGATGATTATAAGTAATATCCTTTTAAAATAGTAGAATCAGTCAGCAAGTTTAGTTTTTCCACCTGTATTAGCTTTTTCAGTGCTTCACTTGAAAGCTATTTTTACAATGTGTTTAAGCGAACAGGTTGAGTGATGAAGACTGCAGATGAATCTGAAGACAGCCTAGTAGCCAAATCTCTTTTTCCTGACTAAGTAGTCACCTGTAATGTTTGGTTGTATTTTACTTTATATCCCCTTGAACAGTACCATATAGCTAGACTGGATTACGTTTTTCTTTCTGGCTGCATTCTCAGAATAAGTTGACACAGTCTCTTCATGCTTTTGGAAACAGCTCAAAAGTGATCTAAGAACATTTTCAAGATATTTCATAGTACAGAATTCATATTTTGTACATTTCTTGTACGTAATCTCATTAACTGGGAAAATATGCAAATGTTTGCATACTGATATATCATGTTTTAAATAATTACAGATGGAGAAAAACTTTCCTTTAAATTCCCAGGATACTTTCCCCATCCTAATTTTAAAGGAGAAATAATTTCTCAAGGATATAACTTTTTAGTCTGCAAAGTCTAAATGTATTTGAGATTTTCTATAGTTGATATTCTAAAACACAAGGAAAGTAATAAAAAATTGTAAACAAAAGATCCTACATAAACCATCCTTATATTTCAAAAGTCTATCAGACTAGATAATTATATTATTCTGACTACCATACTACACAAGAATCTCTTTAATAGCAATTTATAGACAAGCCATTTGAAAAATAGAATATTAAAAATTCAGTTAGAAAAACTAGCAAGATACAAATTCTGTTATCTTCCCACAGATTTTTTTTTCCCCCGGCTATATAGCTTGGTAGTTAAAGAAATACTGTAATGAGTGTCCAAGAAAGTTCAAGAAAGTGTTTTTAGCTAATAGTCAGTTAAAACTGAAAATCATCCAGTTTGTACTTTAAAAATCTGCAAAGTAAGATGAAGAATGAACCCAGTGATTCAGAAGTTATTTAGTATTCTTCTGGGATGTGTTGGCCTTCCATAGGAAATGGTTCCAAATTACTAAGGGCATTTCACAGTTCTTTTGCAAGAAGTGAACACTTTTGATTTTAAAGATTCAATATATTTGTGAACAGTGGTAATTTAAAATAACCTTTCTGTTTCAAATCATCCATATTAATTTCAAATCTAGTATTGCATGTGTCTTAACCTTGAGGTAATGGCTGCTGAAGAGCTGTAGGACATCTGAAGAAAATGTAAAACCATGAGGAGAATGTTTTTAGGCTCAAGCTTAGACTGTGCTTCATAACTATATTTCTCTCTCAAAAAAAAAAAAAAAAAAAAAAAAAAAAAAAAAACTTCTTGTTGCTATCACCATATATTTTCCATCTCTAATGAGATGCCCCATTTGAATTTCTTTTTTGTGTGAACACTATCCTATCCCCAGGACCATTTCCTGAGTACACAGAAGACAATTAGTTTTCATACCAGAATTTAATGTACAGCTTTGTATTAATAGAACTCTGCCTGGGTAGGATTAATGAATTACTTATTGCATTTTTATAAGGCCTGGAACTTCAATACGTCAGACAAAATATTGGCCTCATTGAAATCCATAATACAATTCCCATTGACTTAAGTGGATCCAGAATTTCATCTATTATCTTTTGATTTGACATTGTTCTTGATTACTTAATTTGCTTGAGTATTCACAAGATGATATGAGAGATGAAAAACACATATATTTACCTATTCAAATTCTTTCAGATAAGCTGCAAACAGCTTTTGTTTCTTAAACATAAATGTGTTTGCTACACACAAAGAAATTTGAGTTTCAAATACCATCTGAAAGCAAGATACTGAATTGATATCTACTTCTCTTTTAATGCTTCAGATACATGCACAGATATCTATATCTGTAAATTTCAGTATTTATTTACATACTTAAACATAAAAATGCATTTTTAATATTTGATTGTGCCATGAAAGATTTAAGATTAGAAAGTTTCTAAAGACTAGAGCAATTTTAATTTTCTTCTGAGACTGAAAATTTTTTAAACACTGTACTAGAGATTATAGATTAAAAGTATTTCAGTTCTTAAATAAGCAATGTCCCAGTCATTTTTTCAGATCTGGTAACTACAGAAATCTAATACTAAGTAGAATGAATACAAGTAATATTAAAAAGGATTTCAGTTCTTAAATAAACAATGTCCCGGTCATTTTTTCAGATCTGGTAACTACGGAAATCTAATACTAAGTAGAATGAATATAAGTAGTATTAAAAATGATAAGCAATATAAAGGAGAGAAAGAAGGCCTTTGAACATGTTTTTTCTTTTGGCCCATTGTGAATTATTGTACAGGTCAGTGCTACAGAGTGAGAAGGAAGACCGCACTAATATAGTTGCCATCTCTGGTACTACTAGGCTCCTCTTGCAAGTCAGTAAGGTTGTATTGGCCACTCTCTATGACAACATGGCCACCAAACCCAAATAAATTATGAAAAAAAAACAAACAAATCCCAGCCTGATGCAACGTGACTACTTAATATTCTACATGCACTCAGGTCCTCTGTCTATAGTTGTTTCTACACTATTGGATCCTTATATCTGTATTTCCTCTCATTGAATGTACTGGGTTTCAGAGTGATCCACTTACTCTAACAGTCTGTTCTGAAATGCCTTGCCACCATACCAACCAAAATGCCTTATTACTAAAAAGATTATCAAATATGAAATAGCAAAAACAAAACAAACAAACAAAAAAAACCCCAAACCTCTCCAGTGCACCAGGAGATAGATTTTATACTTAAGATGAGCTTTGTGACTTAATTTCCCTGTATGTAAAAAGAGGATTTACATGCAAACTTATTTTAAAGAGGTTTTGAGAAACTCATGTCATAAAACCTTTCAAAATCTAGGGTGGAAGGGATTATACAATTATCATAGAATAATAATGAAACTATGCAAGATATTACAGTGGCAATAATGTCCAAACTCTAACATTGTATTAGGATGTGTTTTATCTATCTAAGGAATAATTTAAGATGAAAAATTAGATAAAACTTTGATCCCACAGAAATGAGATAGACTGATACTAAATTTTACTATACAGTAAATGACTACTACTGAAAACCATCAGAGAAACCATAAATCCCTGATGCCTGAGTATGTTGTACAGAAAGTCAGTATGCTGAGGTTCTGCTGAACCTCAGTAGCATTGCTTAACATATCGTTTCTGTCCCTGGTATATCAGTAACAGTAGGTTCAGTGATACCACCAAAAACATCTGAGCTGAGAAATTATACTCTTGCAAAAATGAGGTAATTCATAACCCTTTATAGTAGGATAGGTCTTTCATGCAGAAGAAAAGTACCCAAGTTACAAAATAGATTTTTACCTGAGCAGCTTGATTATATCAGGATTTAAATGTCTGTTATTTCCAATGCAATGCTGGATTTGTCGGGAGATAACCATGTCAAATGCTGGGTAAAAACTTGTACATATACACATCCAGATGACCTGAAATAGAAAAACATATAAACAATAATATTTAACTGTAACTGTCACATAGAGTAGATTAGCAGCTGAAAATGTAAACAGGCATACTACAACCCTGACAGCATCCTTACAGAAGATATCCAAGGAGTTTGCAGAATCCTATTTATGCTTTTATGTGCAAGATGCATGAACATACAGATAAAAGCTAGCATGTTTCATCTTCACTCCAACCTGACCAGGGCTAATGGACTTTTGGCTGTCAACAAAATGATGGTTGAATTTTAACACTCTCCTTAGGGGAGTTAACAATAAAATAGAAATCTTTCATGTTTCACCCTGCCCCAAGAGACCCCCCCCCCTTCATCTTATGTTAAATTAATATTTAATGTAACCTCATTTAAAGATTGGTGGTACACACTTATTTAGTAATACTAATTTTATTTCAAACTGATTAGATAAACTTCATCTTATTGTCATATTCATTAACTACATTCACTGCAGTGAGAATGTAACACTAATCTGTTTGGATTATTTTTCTGCAGCTGAACTACCTGGGAAGAAGTTAAGTGCACTTTCTGAATTTTAAAAATATGTAAGTTGAGGAAATCAATTTGTGAATCAAGAGAGTAAACCTCAGATTACCCTCCTTGCTGTTAAAGTAGGTTTAAAAAAAATAAAAACAACAACAAAAAAAACCCACCCTGAACTGATGTTCCAACAAAGTGCCAGGCTCCTGGTACTTACCACTATTTATCATGATTCGCAATTGATTTTCTGGCCTCACATATCTTTGAAAAACAGCTGGGCTTTTAAAATACCATGATTTTTCATAAGCTGATGAGTAAGACCAAGATATAGAGCTTCCCAGCAAACATTCTTGCCACGTGACAATTCTCAAAAGAACATAGTTATAATATGAACTTGTCAAGCTCTATGTTGTTTGTGAAAATCTCTGGGATGCTCAGAAACATTCATATTCTATATTATTGCATTCACATAAAGATTCTCACCCTTCAGCATTTTTTGGGGGGAATCAAAGTTAATAGGTCTTTCCTTTACAATGTAAATTATGTCTGTAACATCAGGTTATGCATTTTATTTAGTTAAAATATGAGTAAAAATGGTAATTGCATAATCTTCCCCCATCCCTCCCAGATATTCTGCTTAAATTTGTTCTTGATTTGAAGAAAATCAGAATCCAGACTGGAAAGTGAAATGCAGTTAAATATTATAGAGAGCTTCAGCCCCATCTACAAAAGCAGATACGAATCCTAAACTACTCAAGATTCAGATACTGCATGTCTAGGCTTGAGCCACCACATGCTTGGGTGAAGCAGCACTTCAAGGAGAATGAGATGTCCCTCTGTAACATATGATCTTAAATGCTCAGTTCAAAAACCTTAGAAAAATAGCACCTTCCTAATCTGAACTAACCATGATCATAACAGTTTCATTCTGAAGGACTCTCAAAAGAAGAGGCACAATTTAAATGTTGGTTATCTTGAAATAAAGTTTTCTGTGCTGGACTGAGCAAAAACTAGCACATAAAAGAAGACTTCTGTAATATTTAGCAGACAAGCTAAATATCATCAAAATCTCTCTCATGAATTCTTTTTCAGATAGCTTGCAAAAAGGAGTTTAAATTGTGTATAAAATTAAGAATAAAATACTGATTAAACAGTTTAATATTAGAAAAACAAAGCCAAGTAGAAAACAATAGCAAGTTCTCTAATGATAATTTATATTTTAAATAAAAATGGACTTTATCAAACTATAATCTCATCGTGTCAGTGAAAACTTGCCTTCTACAAACTATCATTACAGGGCTCTTACTAGTTTTATTACATAGCAGCAACTACATAAATTATTTTTATAGGCATGTGCTTTTATTGAATCATTGACCACCACCAGGTGTCCTCTCTCAGTAATCGTTCTGTAACAACAAAGTAATAGCGCTCCACTTTCAGAAGGATTTTTCCCCCCATTAAATTACAGTCTCAGTCGCTGAATGTGACTCTCCTCTGTTCTACTCTTTTAATTCTACTAAACAGGTGTCTGAAAGTGATATAGTAAAATATTTGCACTGGAACAGGTTGCCCAGAGAGGTCGTGGAGTCTCCTTCTCTGGAGATCTTCAAGGCCCGCCTGGATGCTACCCTGTCTAACATGCTCTAGGTGACCCTGCTGAGCAGGGAGGTTGGACTAGATGATCTCCAGAGGTCCCTTCCAACCTTACTGATTCTATGATTTAGATGTCTGAACATGTGGAAATAAAGCTTATATATTGCTGTAGTCAGTTTAGTCAGTTTTAAAACTATATAGATGTATCTATGTAGCTTTTACAGAATTTCTGATTTTAAACTGAGCTGATTTTAAATTGTTTATAAAGAGGTCACCAGAAGTTCATATATTTGGCTTCAGCCACAACTGCATCCAAGATGCTTTACCTTTAATTGGGAAGATTTTCTACTCAGTCACAAAAGCTAGTAATATTCTTGCATGCCCCTGTTCAGTTTGGTGTTATTTTATTATTAATCTAACTTCAAACTGTGCAAAGCGTGCTGGGTCTGATTTGTTATTGTTTGCTTTGATGTTCCCCGTTTGAACCCTGTAGGCCCTGTTCTTTCCATTAAACGTGTGATGCGAACCCCCAAACTTCTTGGGATCTCATAAATGAAGCATTGCCCAGGACTCTCTCACTGAAATTACATTCTAATAAATTTGGTCATGAAGCAGAATGTATTAAACATGCTAGAAGAGTTCTTTACAAACCAGCATTTGGTGAAAGTAGAAAAGAGATGGAGTGGGGAAGAGTAATAATGGAAAAATAAGTAAGAGTTTTAGTGAAGCAAACAAGAACTCATTTAAATTCTTCTTACTCTATTCATCATCTCTTTCCACTACACTACACTCTGACCACATAGTTACCGTCATTACAAAAGTCAGGTCTATCTTGCATGTTAAAACTAATCTTCTACTTAGTCCAAAAAATTTAATTTGGTTAGCTGCACTGAGGTTCTGAGCAGCAGCAACACTGTGCATTAAGGGCAGAGAGGTATATAAAAACAACGGATGACTCATTACAATGATTTGTCTAGATATAGATAAATACACTACAGAGCCAGTTCCTTAAAAACGAGAATCATGTCCAATAAAGTCAAATGTGGCTGATCGCTGTTGTGCTTTGCTTTCTAAGCCTGCTCTGTGTAGCTGGCACCAAGCAATGACTCTTTCTCTGCTGATCAGTGAGTAGCTGGCTGAAGTTTTAACACCTAGAAAAGCCAAAGCTTCAAGAAAGACCAGAGCATATTGAAGATTCGTCTCATGACAGTTTCTCAAGTATTCTGTATCTTATAAAACAGTGCCATTTTGTCAAACATTTTGTGTTGCTTCTTAGGTCTGTAGCTTGAAAATTTGAAAGATGTTTCAATAGTAGTACACAATGATCACATAGACATCTGTCAAGCCCCGATATACTAGAAGCAATGGTTTGCTGTGGCTAGTTTGGGACAGGGTGACTGAGGTGACTGATCAGATATTCTCTTTTGCTATGACCTCCTGTAGAAGTCACAAGCACTGTGTATGCAAACTGCATCTGCTTATTCATCCTCAGCCAAATTCAAATGTCTTAAAATTCAGAACGCTCCCACAGGCATAACAACAAAAGCTACCATGGTAGTGCAGATCCAGAGGAGTGGTGTTTTTTATATGCAAGGTGGACTCAAATGCCTTAATTCTAATAAATTAACTATTAAAAAAGTGAATCTCTAAATCCTGAAGTTTTTAAGCAATTTAAAATTTCCAAAATGACCAAATATACTGCTTTGGACATTAGGGATCACTGGAGTCAAAGGTTATACTGTCATTTACTTCTCTGGTAATAAATCCAGTCTCCAACATTTGACGGTATTGAAGAATGGGCAGCCAGGCCACTACACTTGGTGAGGTTGTCGTTGAAAAATTTGTTTGGGCACGCTTCTAATTTTTGACGAGTAGTCTCACTGAAGCTAATTCTTGTTTAGAGATAGCAATATGAGACAGAATCTAAAAGAGGTCCATTTCAATCCACAAGGCCAGCCACAGAAAGACTCTAGTTTAAATCACTTACAAATAATAATTGTTATATTCCTTCTGTACTTTTCTGTACATTTGTACCTAGGGACAAATGATTCTCCAGTTATAGACACTGGTAATTTGGATCTCAGAAGGATTTACCCAAAGTCATGCTTTAGTTTAGTGACAGAAACAGGAATAAATCTCTTTTGCTAATTAGCAACAGCAAGAAATTAAATATACTATCTCCTCTTGTGTTTTCTTTCATTTCTGTTCTGCTGTGTTACTCTTCTACTACTTTCTCCTGCAAAAAGGTTTTATCAAAAAATGTACAGAAGTGTGAAGGATTCACTTTTTTTTTTTTTTTTTTTTTTTACTTATACTTAGAAGAGGTTTACTGTTAACCGGGAACCATCTAACTATATTCAGCTCCCTAAAAAAAAATATATATATATATATATAAAAATGTATCCACCACTAATTCATACTATGTTCTTAGTATAACCCATCAGTAATAAGCTATTAAAACCACCAATCAAACATACTACCCTTCATTATTATCCTTTGCCTCACTAAACATTTCTTTTACATCTATCAAACCATTTAGTATTACTTTATCTCTATTTGATATATTCAGTACTTAGAGAAAAATAGTTTATTATTCACTGGATATAGCATATGGCACAGTCAATAGAAAAATACAATTTCTCAATGTTTACTTCTTCAAGGGCTATACTTGCCTCCCATTTTTTTCCTGCATCTTTACTTACACAGTTTGTACTCACAGTATCAGGACTGCTGCATTTACAGTGTTTCTCTCCAGGTGATTTCTTTTTTCTTTTTTTTGTTAATATCTCTGGATTCTTTAATGGATCTGATTATCAGGAGACAATGCAGCTGACTCAATTCCGCACTACCTTATCTATACTCCTGAAGTTACTTAGAGTCTGCTGAAATTCCAGAACATCTTGCTTTTCATTAAAACAAAACCCCAAACCTGAAAATTTTGCTCTAAATATATCCATTTTTGTGTTTTCATCATATCTGAAAGCAGAAGGGCAGAGAAAGTAGTACTAGCTAAAAAAAAAAAAACAAAAAAAATCAAATTAATACTATTGTTCAGACATACTATAGAAGAAATTCAAGGGAGGAGCTTAAATAAAACAAGAGTCAGGTGTTCAAATTCTCCACAAGTGAGCTTCATGATTCCGCTTATCCATAAAGTCAGATTCTTAATAAATTAACTCCCCTCTCAATAAGGAAAGATCTGGGGAAAAAATAGGAAGGGTTAGCAAGCTGGGAAGCTTTTCTCTAAGTTAAAAGAAAGCACCAGATGATCCTAGTAGCCTCAGCTTCTTCATTTATCATGTAATAACCTCCTTACAGAAGCACCCAGTAACTTGGGAATGGGAAACAATTGGCTATTTATGACAAATGCAGTCTTGATGCAACTGTATCCAAACATGAGATCAACACTAAAATCACAATTTCTTCTAATGCTGAAGGAAATTTTCCTTCACAATATAGTCCAGTAAAGATAGATGAAGTTCTCCCCAAACATATGCAGAAGTTTTTCTACATATTATAGATGCAGTAAGTGTTTGCAACTGTGTAATGACTCTGCTAGTATGTAATACTTGAGAGTACTGCTCCTTCAAGCATTCCAGACACTTTCAGAAGATCTTCTCCTTTCTTCTGGAGCCAAGTACTTTAAAGTATTTATTTTAAAAATGCATGTCACATCAAATACAGCCATATACAATTTTTTTAAATCTTTATTAATCTGTGGCTCTCATTAATAACCTACCCAAACTTACTATGTTTGACAGCTCTGCATTGTTTGCCTTTTTTTGAACTTTAATTTTCCCCAATCTCAGGTATCTTTCAATGTCCCATCAGGAAAAACTTTACATGGTTCTTTCATCAATTTCATGAACATAGTTAAGGGCATTTGTTAACACTTGTTAAAAAGTTAGTATCATGTAATTACTATGTTTTCCCAAATTTCTTTAGGCCACTTTGGAGCTTGTAACAGGTCTTCTGCTAAATCAGCTCTTGAGAGCCAAAGAGGACACTGCTCCAAAATTTTCGCTAAACCTGGAGCAACAGGACTGCAAATTTCCCTGCAGACTATAGGCTAGAATTTTTAATTCTGCAGAAAAACAATGTCTTTGTTCTGCTTTCAACATTCAGACTAACTAATAAAAAACAAAATCTGAACTATCACCTGACCCTGACAGCAGTTTTTTTTCATTTAATACCCAGTTTTCAGATTGCTATTATCACAATGAATGAATCTGCAATTTACATTGCAGTTTCAGTAACACTTACTATAGATTGCCTACAGTAAGTACCTGATTATGCCTCATTTTCTCTAAACAAAAGGCTTTTCCTGAAAACATTGTGATAATGTAAAGTATGATCCTTCATGTACTCATATTTTTTGTGGAGAATTAAAATACTGAAAGGACTATCAGGGGCATTCTAGTTAACCCTGGAAACATGAAAATGGAAGTGAAACATTTTGAATCACACGTAAAAATAGGATTTAATCAGATTTTTTTAAAAGCTTTGGATATCTTCTGTGAGAGTCACTGCCTTACAGTGTGTAACTGTTGAAAGTTATTACTGGTTTCACTAGTCTGTCTTACCTGAAAGAATGCGCTCTGCTGTATTTTTTTTATTTACAAATGCTATCAATACAATGCATAGGTGTTTGAAATATACTTTACACCTACTAGATATGAATTTTCTCTTGCATTAGGTATAAAATAGGAGAAACTATTGCAAATCATAAAGACATATTAGTTTTGAATAACTTTGAGAGCACACATAGGGCAATCATCTAATGTTTTTTTAATAAAGATCTCAGTGCTCAATTAATAAGAAGGTATTAAATCTTAAATTCACTCTGAGGTAGATACAGTACTACTTCCATTTTTTTTAAAAAAGTGAATTAAGCACAAAGCTGTGGCAGAACTGAGATAAATTTCAGGAGGGAGGATGACTTGGGCTGATGCACTGGACAGGGGCTTGGATGATCTTGAATCAGTTCCTTGCTCTGCCATCAACTTCATCTAGAGTCACACATGCTTCTTTAGGTAACATTACAAAGTTAGGTATTTTAAAATACAGATAAATGCCTACTGGGGTTTTGAAAGCATCTAATTGCTAGGTAATTATACCCTGTTCACTTCGAATTGGAGACCTAATCTCAAATGTGGCCTGTATGCACTACCATAACAGAAATGATAAATAGCATCAAGTCCTGACTTAGACTTATCTAATACTTGAATCAATCATCACACCAGAGCATCTGAATCAAGGAGTTAAGTCAACAATTTCTTGCTCCTAGGGACAATTCACTTTCAGTAACTTACCAATGTTGAGCCACTGATTCAGAGCACAGTTAGATATCCATAGCTTTTCTGAAGATTTCCTTCCTTTTTTCCCTGTGGTCACAAAGTAGAGAATTTTGAATGGACATATGATCTGTGGCTACTAGAATAAATCTCATCATTTAACTATGGATAGCAATTTCTAGCTGAGTTTTCTTCATCCTTTTTTCTCTGCACTGCTAAGGATAAATGTATTAATGCTCTCTGAAGAGATTCTAATTGGATCAGACAGTGTCATAAGAAAATTGTGAGCAGGATCATTTGTCAAGCTAGTGTTGTAAGTATTCTAAGAGAAAAGAGTATAATTCTTCTCTGTATAAGTAATTGGGAATTTAGCAATTTTCATTTTATTGTTTATTTAAATAAAGATTCTTATCAGTGTAAATCACAGAAGCCCAAGATTGTCTTACACTACTTGGAAGAGTCATTAACCATAAAACTCCTTCACCTTCCTTAACTTCTGCTGGTTAAGTGATTTAAAGTCAATCTCTCAGTTCTACTTTATGAAGGTCAAGTGTTCACTTCAATTCTCAGCCTTCCCATTATGTGTGAAAAGTCCCACCCTTGTCCTTGCAGAAGTCATGGAAGAATCCCCAGGTACAAACCACCAGCCAGGCTAACAGCTTCCCAGACAGAATCCTTCAAGTGCTCTTAGATAATGATCTGATTTCCTCTTAACCAAACCTAACTCTGTTGAGTGTTCTTGATAAGTTTCATGAGTTATGGCACTGTAGGACAAACAGGGTCCCTAAAACACTCATTGAATACTCAAAAGTATCTATTACTATCTGCAACATTGCCCGCGCACCAAACTCCTCTTGAGCATCTACAATTAACAACAAACTGCAATGTGAATACCAGTAGGGGACAACAAACAGTTTTGAACTAGGGATAATAGGAGGTAAGTGTGCATTCTACTCCCAGGCTTTTCAAAACACACACATAACTTATTGCAGTACAAATCTTTGGAAAATATGAAAAAGTGAAAAGAGCTATGGTTTCCACTGCTGAATATCTCTCAACCATCTTCTGAATGCTGATGTTTGGCCCTTGTTACAACCTTTAGTACAATTTAACAAAGTCAGTAAGGGTAGGCAGTAGGACTATCTCTGAACAGTCACTGACTCGAAATACAGTTTGCATGCAAAAATAGGAAGCCCCTCAGTATCACAACTGAGATGCAAGCTGTAGAGGTGACAGCTAAAACTGAATTTAAGACAGTGTGAAGAATTTCAGAAGTAGTTTCTGACTCTGGAAAGGCAGTGAGACATCTTAAAAGGAAGCTCATTCAAACTGGTAACATGACAAAGGGAATATAGCATGTTTCAAATATGAAGGAATTTAAGATTTTTATGGAATGTATATTTAAGTTGCATGAATATTTTATCAAAATAGTTTGCAAAAAGCTTGTTTGTAGAAGTCTATTAGGTTGTTAGTTTTTTTTTAATCCTGAGGCAATCTCAGAAAGCAGTCATTCAAGTTGGTCCCTCAGTATTCTCAATTGTTAAATCCCATCAGATGTGGGAAAACGGAACTGTAGTAACATACTATGAATTAGGAATAATGTAAATCAGTCCTGTGTATTTAGACTGTTTTATCTGCAGAGAATTTGTCCTTGCAAAAATCTAAAGCTTGCTGAAGATACCCTCTATGATACCGTCTGCCAAAGCAGATTCTGTTGACCTTTTGTAAAGGATCCAGTCATACCTAACACTTAAATCTCCTTAGGCAGTAAATGGAGAAAAACACTTTCTTACAACACTAAAACCACTGGATGTGGATCATAATTCACATTACTATGAGATTTAGTAAAATGAAAGCAGATGAAGCCAGAAATACTATGTTATGGAACAGAATGGCTCTAATCACTTCCTGAGTGACTAAGTCAGAGAGCTCCCCAAATGACCATAAAATCCTATTTCTACCCACTCAGCAAAAGTGAGCAAATATTTCTAAAGTGGCCTTGAAGACACCTATAATACATGAGAGGATGGAATGTGCCAACTTGCACCTATAGGCAACAGGAAAATCTTACATTTTGTATCACAGACTTTTAGAGAAGGTGGAAGCCTTTGGGCACAAAAACTACATCTATATACATAAAATGTTTCATATGCCATGTGACCCAAGATTAATAATATCCTTTGATCAGGCATCCTAACACAAAGAGAAAATCACCTAAAATGTCACACTCCAAAACAGAAGTTGAATCTTTCAAAACCAGAGAAAATATAGCCACAATCACCTTTAATTTGAGCAGATAAAATTTTCTATTTGCCTTTGAAAATTTCAGCTGAAGAAAATTAAATAGTTCTATATCCTGCCAAAATATAAACAGTACATTTACATTTTTTTAGCTAGAAGATGCACTGCTGAACAGATCATGTGGGGTTTAGTTAGAATTTTGTTGGACTAACTGATGTAGAGGAGAAATTCATCTTTTTTCACCTTTTTTCTTGGAAAGTAGAATGGAGGTGTTTTTCTTTCTATCATCCTCTACTTTCAGTTAAAACATTTTCCTGATGATTTTTAGAACCTTTCTAAATAAGCAATTGAGCTTAATGACTTAATATTTCCAAAGGAACTGCAGAACAATATGCAGTATGCAGCTTTCACAGCTGAATGGATATTCTACAGGAGTTTCTACAAGGTTTTTCTTAGCAACAAAGCAATATTAATGGAAATGTACCTCCAGAAACAGAAAACTGTCAATCTGTAATTTATGTATGTTTTAAACAAGTATAGCTATACATTTTGAGTCAATTTTGAAATTCAAAGGTGTTTACAAATATTCTTAGTCTGTCTAGAATTCCTGTATCTATAATATAAAATGAACAAATGAGACATGAAAAGAGCATTAAACAGAAACCTCAACTGATTAAATTACTTCTTCTTGCTCAAAACTAGAAATACTTCCTCTGCATTCAATAATAATGTAAGAGAATTCACAAGACAGTTGTCAAAGATTATGGGAAGAAAAGAAGTCTTAAAATCATGTTCTTTCAGTGTAAATAAAAACCAGAAATTGTGCTAGCATTTAGCTCCATGAAAAAAATTAAATTCTTGATATTTCATTATAGATTACACAGAAGACAAATATCTGTTTAAAATACATATTCTATAAAATAAAAAATACCTCATCTGTGGCAAAATATGTAAAAAGCAGAGTATTTACACGGAAGTCTAATGTTTTTCAATTCTAAATGTTACTATAACATTTGAAAGGAATCACAGCTCCAGTTCTTCTCAGTGGGCAAGACAAGAAAAACCTCTTATATTGTCACAAGTAGTAATGAAGCTATTCAGTCACAAGTGCTATCTGTACAGTTGTAACTCCACATTGCCTGGGTACTGGACTCTTTTTAGTTATTCTTACCTCAGACTCATGAGAATAAAGTCTGCATTTCACTAAGAATTTGATTATGTTTTGTGGATTCCTAACAGGAACCTCATGAAAATGTTCAATAGATCTGATCCAGACTGATCAAAACATGGAAAACGAGATGTTTTAATCTATTGATGAGATTATCTAGATCACCAAAAAGGAGAAGTCTCAACTCAGAACTTCTGTGTTTATACAGCCAGAGGATCTGATCTCCCTCTCATTGAACAGCCAACTGATAACCACAAGCCGCTGTTCCACAGGCACTTATAATCAGTTTTAATCCATTTTTATTCTCACAGCGCTGCTTCCATCATACAGAGATTACACCATTGAGAAGTCACTCCTTTCATGACGTTTTGCTTTTAAGTTCCTGGGAAATGTATATTCCACTTAGCTCTAGACCCACCTGATAATCTCCCACAAGCCACAAAAACAGAAATAAAAGCCTATATTGAACATTGAACAGGCACTCTGTGTGTGTGTGTGTGTGTGTGTCTGTATGTCTGTATTTACCATTTTGCCTTTGTCAATATAATCCTGCTTTATAAAGACTATTTCCAATTTAAAAGTGACATTCCCAGCAGCATGAATCAGGGGAATGGTAGTTTCAAACATCTACCATAGTATCTATTGTGGCAGGACTGTATATCCCAGAAGAGACCCACTGTTGCCAAACCCATGGATACATGCAATTTCAATAAAGAATGAGAGAGCTCTTCACAGAAAAGGATACCCTAGTAAGAGTACACTATTATACTGAGATGAGACATCACTGCATTCTGGGCAGTATAGTCACCAAACATGATATAGTCAAGGAACTTGTCTGCTCCACAATACTGCAAAAATCATCCCAAATGTCTGATATTTGCATATAAACACATACATATCATCTATATACAAACTAAATGAATAATTAAAATAAGTAAAGAAAATAGACCAAGTTGATTGTTTTGCTATTTAAAATAACAGGCTTACACAGTGCAATGAAATATTTATTCGTGATGTTTTCTTTTGCTGATCTATTTTTCTGGACTGATTACCTCTGAAAGCTTTCCTGACATAAGCTTTTGTATGTTGACAATCATGCAAAGCATCCTGATTAGCTACAGTGCAGATCAGCTTCTAGTCAGGCTTAGCAGATCAGGAAGAACAGAGAGCACTGGCATCTATCATGAACTGTTTTCACTGAAGGCAGAAAATCTACCAAATAACACTTACAGTTGAGCTGTTAAATTCAATGGCTCCGTTCTTTTGGGGATATGGCCTTAAAAACTCTATGGCCTGGAGGGTTTTTTAGGCCTCATTGGTCTCTATAGCCATTTTCAATCCTTTGAGCAGGCAACAAATCATGCAACTTAGCAGCCTTACAGGAATTCCCATTTACACTATGGCATGGAGGAAGACAGCTCAAGCCTAGGTAAAAGGGTGACACATCAACTTTATATAACTTGTTCTTATACTCCTCAGCTGTGATTAAAAGTCAGATCAATCACTTAGTTCTTCCTAAAGAAACTGTTTTTTTTTTCTCAGTATACTATATCCTTCATAAAACCCTTAAATAACCCTTAAATTTGCTGTAAAAGGCAATTCTGTCCTAACTATAACTCTGCTTACATATATAATAATGTATGTTGGACAAATATGGCTTTGAATGAAATGCAATGCCAAGACTGTAGTGAGGCATGGCAGAAAATTAACTTGGTTTGTATAGCGCAGCATTTGCATAATACATGTGGTAATTTTTTTACTTCTTCACAAGAAGTGCCTCACACGTGCCACAAAACTGACTAGTTCTGCATTGGTTGGGTTTCAACCAGTATCACGTATATAGTGGTGTGTATTTCATATATGCTTATTGGGTTTTTTTATTTGTTTGTTTGTTTTGTTTTTGATAGGAAGGGAAATGCTTTTCTGTATTGTACTTTCCTGGGCCACTCACTGGGGAAGAAAACATTGTGGGGAGGGTTGAGGACTCTAAGGATATTTCCTGCCATCCAATTAAAAAAAAAAAGTATCATTACTCCAGCTGTGTCTCTGGAAAATTATAAATAATATTCATTTTGTCCTCTGAATTACAGTATCCATGAAAATAAGGATCCTCAGAATTCAGTAATTGATAACTAGTTCCTTTTTGTTAAACAGAAAAAATGACTTGAGTTTGTTCATGCCAGCATCAGTCATCTCAGATCTGTGACTCAAGTACTACAAGCCTTGTCCGTAACTGCTGATCTGCTGTATAGAACAAAATCCTTATTAGGTACATACAATCTTTAACCAAATAAGTTACAAAATCCTTAGGCTTTATTATATACAGGATGATTTGAAAGAAATTTGAAGAATTCACTAATTCTTCATTGTATTAGTAGCATAAAAGGAAAACTAAATTATAATTCATAATAGATTTAATTAAATAAAAAGAGAAGATACTGGTAGCTTTTTGCTTTTTGATTACATTTTTCAGTATTAATATCAAATCCAGAAAGATTTCAGATAAATGAATGTGTACTCACTGCTTGATAACTCTATTTGATAGCTTGTATCATGCAAAATACATCAAAATAGTTTCCTTATTACTACTCAGGACACGGATGCCCTGATTTTTCCTTCCTGAATTCTTAGAATAAATACAAAATTGAGAATTTAGGAGAGGTGCATCACAGAGTAAGAATGAGCTTGAGAATGGTATTAGACTTGTCGAAACATCAGTGGAAAGCTCACAAGACACTTCTGCCAAAGTGTCTAATTCAAACTAGAATGCTCAGCCAAGTCAGAGTCTATTATTCCATTCATATTTCTATGAATATTGCAGGCCCTTGTACATGATAATTTGGCTTCAAAGCTTCCCACTGAGGTGAAGAGAGGAAATACACACCTGACCTGATGCTACTGCAGTTTATGTGACTGAAAAAACACTTTAGGAAACCACTTATGATATGTATATTTAACATTTCCGAATGCTGCTTTGCCATTAGCAATTTCTAGCACTTAATCCTGAATGATGGGAATAGATTTTAAATTACATTCTTTCTAACTGGTTAAAAAAAAAAAAAAAAAAAAAAAAAGATTGACAGTTTGTAGTTGTCATCAGCACATCAGTTCCATTCACATTTATATTTCCACAGGCAGAATGGACAGAAGCTTGAAGGCTAAAGAGCATAGCAAAGCCAAAGGACATATAATATCAAATTTTCATCTATGCTTCCAGGAACATAAAGATTACAAAATGAATGATATATCTTGTTACTGCATTATGAATGGTTGCAAATATTCTGCATTAATGCTACACCCTTGCAGCTCATTTGCCCTTAAATACAAGTAATTTAAGTGATAACAGTCCCTAACAACTTATGATCTAAAATGAGAAGGAACTAATTTTTAAAATGATTTTTCAATGCAAAAAATCAGTGTGCAATGAAACTTTCCTAGAGATGTTTCTTTCTATACAAATCCTTAAAGGCACTAGTTATTTCCATGCTTTTCAGAGTGTTCAATACATTTCAATAAGTTTGGAGGCATTGCAGTTACATAAACTTTTTCTGAAATAGCAGCTTATTAAAAAAAAAAAAAGAGCCAAGACCAATGATAAACATTTAATTTTTCAGCTGAGACACAAGCTCTGAATCCATCCCAAAACATCCAAAATGTTTACCTTTGCAAGCTGTGAATAATACACAATCTAAAAAAAGAAAACAAAAAACCAAAAACCAAAAAAAAAAAAAAAACACTGTTTTGGGAATTTGAGCAGAGACAGAATTTAGAACACCTAAACCTTTGTTTGTCAAAATGTACTTCGATTTCAGATGTGAGAATTTATGGATTTTGCCAGGAATACAGGCAAAAGCTGGCTTGGCAACTACAATTTCATAAAGGCAGTAAAAGTTTTTTCTAGAGCGAAAAGATGAACAGATTCTATATGAACTATTACAGTTACTGCTCTGTCCCTCCCCTACGAAACAGGTCATATCAAAATGTTACACATGTATTTAATATGGTCATAGTACAAATATAAAACAGAAGAGTGAACAGCCCTCACATGTCAGTGTTAGTACTTGGGACATTATCTGAAAAGATCTCGATCAGGACTAGAAGGTTATATACCTCTACCATATAAATACACATCCCCTATAAGGTCTTTGCACTCAGTCTTATTTTATATAACGACATAATCTTCTGAAAGTGTTTGTGCAAATGACAACACAAAGACCTTGGATTAGTAACAATATTAAGCAGTTTTCTGTGTTTCATCTGTTTTGGAAGCTGTACTACTAAGATGAAGCATCTGTTGTTGTTAGAATGGTTTATAGCTCTGCTGTTATATATGGGTTAGGATAAAATTTCACATTTAAAACTCCCAGTAACTTTTTTCCTATATCAAAAATTAGTTTAAATGGTATATGCTGTATTTTACTAACATCTCACTGATCTCTAGTATATGTTTATAGTTCCCTAGGAAAGTAAAACAAATTATATTTTACATTCGCTGAAGTTCTTTTGCTGATGCTTTAAGATAAATTCTCTTGTTTTGTTAAAAACTGCCATAGTATTTACATTTTTGAGATGCCTGCCAATCTATTTTCTCAGTAGTTACTTGCTATGATTATTACCTCTCTTTACCATATGTTCAGTTTAACTCAATTGTTAAAGGCACTTTGAAATGTACTCTATGACTGAGTATCTAATGCAGGAAAAAGTTTTATGTTGTGTGTGTTCCCTGATCATTTTCTCAGAGAAAGAACAGATCACTGATAGTTTTAGGTTGTTTTTTTTTCACTCCACGTATATATAAAATGCTTGGCTACATATCACATTGCTTGTCTTAGCCCTAGATTGTATTATTTTTGTACAAACACAGTTTTTGTATGTAGAAGGCTCATTAGATTAACTAATCTGTTTTCCAGTTGAGGGAGACATTTAGACTTACTTTCTGATTTATAAGCCAGGAATGGGGTATGACAACATGGAATTAATAGCTAGCTGTTAATACATAACCTATTAATAGATTGACATATTAATAAGATTAATAGATTATTAATAATTAATATATTAATATCTAACTATTTAATTCAATTTCCCAGATGCCCCAGGATACACCTCACTGCATGAGACAGAATGGCAGTTTCTTCTTGTGTCCTAATTTTCTCCTTCCAGGAATAGCAAAGATACAAGTACTATATACTAGTATAGAGCTAAAACAATCCCATGATTACAATGGTGAAAAGTCATATAACTCAGAGAAATCATAACCCACAGGTAAACTAAGTTTCTGGAGCCACCTCAGCTTTAGCAACCTCAGCATCTTAGCAGTGACGTGCCTCATTTTTTTATCATTTAGAAATTCTGATAAGGAACAAAAAAAATTGATCTAAATAAAAAATAACAATTCCAAATAACAAAAAAGAATTCTGTGTAAAGTATCACATACCAAATTGTACCAAATTCTCTTTACCTGAAAAATTTCCTTCTGCCACTGCAGTTCACCTCCAAATTATATGGCCCGGGTAATTTAGCTGTTTCAGATACGTCATGCCAAAACACCTGTCTGAGAAGTTTCCTGGATAACTATTAATTATTCATACATTAAAAAAACAGCAAGAAAAGTTTATATAATTGGAAATGAGACAGTGCCATGTCACTATTTAAAATATAAACAGGACTGTTCTAATTACACACTTTTTTAAAACCATAGTTTAATGGTGCTTATGTAGAAACCATGGCTTACGTTATACAATGCATCACAGTAATTGCCCATAATGATCTCTTCTTAAAATCTTCAAGCCTACTGACAGTTCAGTGAAATGGCTGCTCAGATATGCAGCCATAAAAACAGAATTTCAAACACAAAACTTGCTTGCAAAAGCCAGTTAAGGCTAACTCCTAAAAACATTTCTCTTAACCAAACATTTAAAAGTAAATAAGGGTTAATATAAAGTGTGTATATATATATAAAATTTATAATTTTGCTTACTATATAAATCATAGGAGCGTTTATATATATATATATATATATAAGTATATATAAAACATTTATAAATTATATTATAAAGGTGGTTTTTTTATATATAAATACGTATATATAAACACTGTTTATAATTTATGAAGGTTTCAAAGAATACCTTATAGTAACAGTTTAAGACTTTAGTGAGGATTCAGGGTAATGGTGTGCTAGGTACTAGAGAAGTGAGGGCAGTTGAGCCAGCATGAGCAGCAGAGTTCACTGACTAGAATTCTAACCAGATGAAATGAATGGCTAAATAGACAAATAGAAACAGGACGAATGGTAAGTGACTGCAAAAATCAGTATACTTGCACACATCAGCAAGCCTAGTTCAGGGCAGAAGTAGCCCTAAGTCTCACGGGCATGATGCTAAGATTGACCAGTCTTGAATGGAATCACAGACTTCTTTGAAAGCATCCTTTTTGAAAATCAGTTTGTCATCACCACTAAAGGAACTGCACTCAGTTGCATTGCAATGAAATAGGCATTTGTATCTGACATGGAAAACGTGCTAGTTTATTATGTGGGTTGTACTATTATCTTCTCTTGTCCTTTAACAATTAGATTTCATGTTTTTTAAGCAATTGAATTTTCTAAAAGATTCAGTAGGTGACTTCAGTGTTGCTTATTAGCAAGTACAGTGGATTTCTGCAACAAAATTCTTCAATTTTTTTTAAATGTTTTCTTTTTTCTTTTCAGTAAATATGGCAGGAAAGAGTATTCTCCATTTTAAATATAAGAGGTTAAATGAACTGCAGAATCAGACTCGTTGAAGTGATGATCCAAAAATTTCCTAAAGTCAACAGGAAGTCCAGCTTCCCCGTGCCCAGCTGACAACATACGTGCACATCTAAGTTCTGCCACAAAAACAACATGGGAATGTTTAAAGCCCAATGTCTCTTTCCAGCTACTTTTAAATCAAAGAAAGTGTGATTTATGTGCTATGGATATGAGAAAAACAGTTTTAAAATTTTAAATAATGACTACTATTTAACTCAGAAGAGTTTGTATAAAACAATAAACTTCCGTATTGTATGGAAGTCTTTCTTTCGTGTTAAGTCTACATCGATCTACATATAGGCAACAGTGGGCACCTTAACAATTCTAGTTACTACTGTTCTTGAGATTCCTTTCTGCAGCTCTGGATCTGTGATACAGAACACGGGGCAGGCCCTAGAGCTTTAGACCTGCAATAAACTGAAGAACTTAATGGAATAACTGGGTGACTATTTTGTTTTTGCTGTTGCATGTACGTGCACTTAAAGAATATACAAACAGTGAAGCTGTGATGCCCTTCAACATATTAGAGCAACTGGCTGAACTCAGCACTCTTGCTGAACTTACCATGACAACTTATGGCTGCTCATGAAATACAAAAACGCACAATTTAATTATTTAAGTGCATTGGATTAATTAACTAGTATTCCTGCAGAATAAAGTATGCATTGTATTTAAATAGAAAAGGATATTTGAGTTTGCTTTATGAAGTGGTTTGACCATTTTCCCCAAGGAAGAACAGATATGAACTAGCAAGCTCCCATGGTAGAATTCAGGTACTGCTGGAGGGTAACAACAGATCAGAGAAGCCTACCTCTAACTAGAGGGCCTAGTCTTGAGCAAAAAAATTACATGATTTTGTTTTTTTTTATTTTGAAAATAAATCCAATTTTTAAATAACATTGGAAAGTCTCACATAACTACATGTCCAAGTGGTACATTAAGTTTCTAGAAGTATCTCAAATTGAACAGACCTAAGAGCAAAGTAGCATATTTAAAAAGAAGATGCACAGCAGAAAAACACTCATAAAAAAGCAATGCAAACAAAAAGGATATGGCAAGGATGTTATTTAATAAAAGCTATACAGTAATATACAATCTCAAATGAGACAGATTGATTTCAGTTTGCAAGAAAGAAAAGGAAAGAAATTCTGTCAGGAAAATTATACAGAGATTGATGTAAAGTTGATGAGTATTAAAGAATCAACTACAGTGATCAGATTTGTATTTTGTGGTCCCTTTGAAGAGACCCACATAAGCGGCACTTATTTCCTTAGACTCAAGGTATAATTCAGTTGACTAGAATACCTTGTGAGTTCTGCTGGAAAGAAAAGAAAAGAAAAATGTAGCATATGAGCACTAAGGAAATGCACACTCGAACGCAGATTACCAGGTGAATGTGAAATGGCACCGGTTCATTATCCAGGCCAGATTACTATTTGGCTTGGCCAAATTCAGTGCAAATTAAGTATTACAAAGCAGGATAGGTAGTAAAGGGAGATTTTGTTTTTATAATCTTCACAATGATTTTGTTGATCATTCAACTATCAGCACCTCATAAAAGCAGAACCTCAGTTAGATTAAGTATCTATGAAAAGTAAATCAAAGTATTGTTTTATCTACAGAAAAGAAGTAACTTTTGCAAACAGAAACAGAGGAAGTATTAAATAATTCATATAACTGAACATTCTGAAAAAATATAGTCACTGTGAACTGCATATGGATATCTGGTGGTATGACTGGAAAGCTGATCTTGAATTTTCCCCCAAAATTTCATGTCATTAATTTTAAATTCAAAGCAATATTGAAAAAAATTGCATGAAGATCAATAAATAACTATAATTATTGGGGAAACTATGAATAAAACATTAAATTTCAGGCTGTATGCCTACAGGCACTTTAGCACCATTAAATATATTTCTATTTTTATATCTGAACTCTCTCTGAAAAGAAGATGAAAATGAAGAACTTCAAAGAAAATGATGATTCTTTTACTGAAGCAAAAAGAACCTTGAACACCTTCTTTATTATGCATAAAAATTACATTGAAATGAAAGCTGGTTTCCAACACCATATTATTTAAGTAGAATAGAGAATGAATTTCTTCAACAGGAGAGAAATTACAGGGTAGACTGCTATTTCCAATATTGCCTATGTGGTTTGGGGTATAATACATACATTCTGATGTATGAAGTTTTCAGAACACTGGCATACAAAAGCATACATCAAGAATTTTAAAATTATTCCTGGAGATTTAACTGAAGTAGCAGTTACCAGTAATTACTTTTTCTTTTCTTTTTGTTGGAAGCTCACGGTTCCTTGAAAATTTAGTCTGAAGCCCTCTCTGATTTCTAGATTAATGAGATGAGAAAACTGTAAGACCTTTCAGTGCTTTCCAACTTACAACTGCTCTGCAGACCAAATGACTAACAGTTTTTCTATTAGAATACATACTGTATAAAGTCTAAAATAAACTATGTTTGAGTTTTGTGTATTTTTAGGGTAAACTTTTTGGTATCAATTAATCAATTCATTGTACAACACCTGTTGTTTCAAGGAGTGTGATTTCAATGCAGGACTTCTGATATAAGTACAACAATACTTGTGCTGTAAGATGGATTAATTACAGAACTACTTCTGCTTCATAAATGTAAACAATATTTCATTTTTTTGCAATGGGGCTGTTTTAACATTTATACCTATCTCTCTTGTTACAGCAGAGGGCTTCTACCTTCTGATCCTTGTTGAGAGCTAATAACCTTTTTCTGCTTTTTGAAATTGTGAAATCATTAGCTTCTAACTTGCCAAGTAGTCATTTTCTTTCCATTCAGCATACCTTTTTTTCAAAGATTTATTTTGCATGTATTTAGTATTTATCACCTTAAGTCTTTGGCAGGTAGTCTGCATAACTGACCTTAAATTGCCTTAATTGCTAACATCCAGGCTACAAATGCCTCATTATGAGTGTGATACCACACTGCTTTCAGCATGCTTCCTTCTGTGCAGCAAGACATAATAAAATAATAATCATATGCTTGTTTCTTAATGTAAAAGTACCTCTCTAGATAAATTAACTATATATTTACAATCCAGCACAAAAGAAATAAATCTATAACATACATACCACATTATTAAGTTTATTATTATTTATTATGAGATCTAGATGTGTACTTTAATTTTCAGCTTCATAAGCCTCTCTATTCTATCTCTTTAATCAACTTAGTGGGCTCTGTTCTGATGCAAGACCTTGATGTTTCCTCACTGTGTTAGCTTATTGTACAACATTCAGAAATCTTTTTCTGATGTAACTGGCAAGTTTATCCTTGCTGAGTAAATATAAATATTATAGTATTTAGAGGTCTGACCCCATATCTGTCAAAGCTAATGATACCTGGATACTGAATTCAGTGTGCTCCCTAACTGGTTGTAATGGATGAAGGAAGCTACAGGTTTTGTTTCACAAATGAAACACTATCCTATGTTTATTTACTGATAGCAAGTTGACTGTACGTTACTGGACCAAGAATACTGACTGGATGGCATAAACACAAAAACAATCTTACTTTCAAAAGTTACGTACACACTATTTATTTGTAACTTCTGATGATCATCAAGCCACGCCTGAAATGTTTTAAGTTCAGTCCTCAAAACTGAAAATGGTTATTAAAAATGGTGGACAGAAAGATCACTGAATCCCATCTCACTGCAAGCCCAACTAACACAGGGAAAGCCTCAAAAAACTACCATCTGCCAGGGGAAAAGAGCAGTAGAGATCCAGAATCCTGACAAAACCTGTAACAGCTCTAATGTGTCAAAGGAAAGGTCCATCTGTTTTATTTTTCTGTTTCATACAGTGACCAAAAGAAGATGCCTAAGGGAAGACTATAAAAATAGAGAAAGCAATAGTTTGTCAGAGCACTCTTTTAAGCTGCCTTACAAACCATTGAATCAAAACTGTTATCTCTATTTATCAGCTTTTGACTGGGTCCTCCTTGAATTATCTCCCATTAACCCAAATAAACAGTTAACATCCATAGCAACCAGTGATGACAATATCCACATACGAATTACACGTTAGATACGAATTACACTGGCTCCTGCAGGAAATTAGAGAAACTGAAGCCAGGACTCCAAGGAGACATTTCCTTTTTAGGACAGAGTAGAACACATCCTTCTATCTCAGTTCTCCAAGTCAGGAACAGTGGACACCAAAAGAACAAAAATTAAAGAAAGCTTTTCTTGATTCTTCCTCAATATAATCTCTCTACTCTATTCTCTCTACATCTCAGCCTCCTTCGGAGGGAGTTTCTGAAATCCCTTCCAGCCAGTATCCTCCTTAGGTGATGCTCTCAAGTCCTTTCCATTACCCCTCCAAGTTGTCTGAAGGTCCTAAGGCTATCAGTCACCTTGGAAAAAAGAGCCGTACATTACAGCTACTAGCCCTGTCCCAGTGTCCATCTGACTATTGCTGCTGCACATCCTCTCCAGCAGCTTCACAGAATCAGGAAGCTTGCTGCCCACCTGCTCACCAATACTGATTCAAGGCCAAGCAGACTATTCCCAATCATGTTTGGAGAGGAAAGAATTGTAGCAGCAACAGCAGAGAGATAGAGAAGTTTCACAAGTGGATGAGCTTTGCTCTCTTTGTTAGGACAACAACACAAGCAGAAATGGTGGGAGACCCCAGGCAATATTCATCCCTCTGCTCTAACCTACTGTTCAGGATAGTGCCTGGGTGACCCTTTCTTTCTCAACCTCACTTGAGCTTGGTGGCTGACATAAATAAGGTGGAACAAATGCTATTGACAAGTATCACTCACATCTTCTTGCAGACTCTTTGGAGACCATAGCACAATGAAAAGCCAAAACTAGAATGAATTCATTCAGGACTACTCCTACGCTGCCATAAATTTAGTAAGCTTCATGTGGAAGAAAATACAGGTTCCTTGCTTTCATTATCTTGTTGGAAGGCTGTATAAAATCTTCTCTATAATATTTAGAAACCTTAACCAAAGTTCCAGTCTAAATAAATTAATGCCAAGATATCCATTTAATTTAATTCTACTTGAATTTGATCTAAATCTACTATAATTTTAATCAACTATTGTTTGAAATAATTTTCTAAGTCATATATCATAAAATTATAAGGATTAAAATTTAACACTGAAATCTGAAGACAATCTTTAGCCAGTGTCAAATTTTAGGATGAATATTTACAGAGAACTTCTATTTTGTGCAACTAGCAACAATAAAAGAAAAAAAGAAAAGATGAGGATGGAAAATTATTCATTTGTGAAATATCCACTAGTTATGATTATAGAACTCCAAAATTAAAAACATTTGGGAGGTTGTAGTAGAGCAACATTTAAAGAAGTAGACAGCAATATTTAAATAATTTATCACATCACCATTTTGGTGCAAGTCACTTACAACATTGCTGTATTTTCATAGTAACTATTTGACTATGATTATTAAAAGAAACTATACTTGTACTGCTGCTCTAGAGTTTCAATAAGAATAAAACAGCAAATTTTTAATGAATCATTGTAATCCATAACAGCAGAGAAAAACTAAGGCTACTTTAAAACAGCACCAAAGTAGGAACAAAACCAGAATTTGGAATAGTTACTGAATCTGAAGGTGACTCAAAATGTTCATTTAAATATATTTATAGTGCACTGTGGGTAAAGAAAGAATATCATTAGAAAAATATCACTAGTTCATAACCTTCACACTATTGCATGGACAAAATACCCTAATTACTGACATTCTTCTAGACTCCTATGTGTCAATGTTGATGCTACAATAAAAGGTAAGTGTGTTGAAACTTATTAGTTCTGTAACTGAAACTCATATCCAGCATCTAAAGCTGGATAAGCTGCTGAATTGGAACAACAGCCTTACATATTTGCTTTTGAGTTCAGCCTGATCAACAAAGCAGAAATTTTTGGAGCATGTGTTATCCATAAAAGCACATGGCTAGACCCCTTGCTAACTCATATAATGACCCCTTTCAAAGAAGAAAAGTAAAAGGCACCATACTGAACCAAGAACTCAGGCCCACTCTAAAGAAAGCTGTACACAAAATCAGGAAGATAGCTTCACTTTCCCCAAACCATGGACATGGACAACCTTTTCGTGGCCTAGTCAAGCAACTAAACCATGATTTTTATTTATTTGCATCTTTTAGCAACACTAAAGACTTGGTCACAAGTTCATTTAGAAGTAAACAGGACAGCAACACGATGGGCAGTTGGTCTTATTTCACTCCCTATTTCCACTTTCACACTAAGCCATTGAAGTGTGTCACCTGCTGCTACACCTCTGCAAATCCATTGCGCACAGCTCACCCAAACATGTAGTATCAGGCCATTACTATACACTGTTTTGGTCCTCTTGTACCCTGAGAGGAGCACAGTAAAAGAAACCTGTGTGCTCCGGAGACCTCCGGAGCTGTAGTTGCACATACCTGCAAGCTACATATGATGGTAACTGGCAGATACATCACCCAATGTTCCCCCTTTTAGCTCATAGGCTGGCCACACACAGTGACCAAGCAGAATTAACTTGCATTTTAATGCATTCTGGATCTGTTTTTTAAGTTCATTTTCAAATAAAATTTTCCTGGATTTGAAACATCTTCCTGGATGTTTACGATATAAGTCTTGAAAAGCAGAAGACAACTCCCTAACTGGGTGGTTATTAGTCTTCCTGAAAGTGTAATTCCATCAACACCTACAACATCTGTTTATGACAGATGTTTATGACAATATGACTTATTTAGATCTCTGCATGCAAGTGATGTAATTTTACTACCTTACATTTCAAATCAAAAGTATGTGTTCTACATTTCCAGTTTGACTGCAATATTTATTTTATAATTAAAGTCTAGGAAAAGACTCCACTCATCCATGTTTTCTGGTATCAGGTAGAGTGCTTACCATAAGATTTGTTTCTGAATTACTTCGGATAGTTTCATACCTTTAACCATTTAAGCACCATGCATGTGGCACACTATTTAAAAAGAAAGAAACCCAGAAACTCAAGAAGGTCCTTGCGTCAGAAGGAAAAATATTATATATAAGAGAAACATTGTCCCAAGTTAACTCATTTATTCTTACAAACATAGTATGTTAGCAAAACACGTTACGATATATGCTAATTAATAGAGATAAAACATACATTCATCCAATCTAGAGTATACTTCAGAAGGAAATTTTAATTACAAATAAAATGTAAAGTATTTTATATCTTGTATATTTTGTATGAATCACTGGACAGATCCTTATCTGGTTCAGTAGCTTGGGATCTGTGCATGACTTCCAAGGTGGTAGGCCTGTTTATAAACACAAAACTGCTGGGCCTTTTTATGATTGTACTGTAACGTATTGTGCTGTTAATATCTCATCAAGGTACCTCTGATGAGATAAGACAGTTCAGCCACTTAAGTTACAGACATCCATCATCTATATAACAAAATGAATTGCCAACAGATAATCTTACTAAAGCTGAGTCATTGAATTAAGTAAGTAACACATCTTACAATGCCTTGTTCCAAGAAGCACCTTCAAATACCTCTCTTTAGCTGAGTTTAACAAATTCGTTAGGCTACACAAATACTGGTTGCTTGAATATAGCAAAATATGTAGAGAAAAATTATTCCAGATTCCTACATATTAATAAATTCAATAAATACAGAATGAATTTGTATTCCAAATACAATAACATTTCCATTTTACACATGATATAAATGGAAAAGCTATGAATTTCCTTTCCTTCAGATTTTTTTACGCATGGTACACACTCATGCTGCCTTTTAGTGTGTCCCGCTAAGCTTCTGTTATTAATGAACATCAAGAAGTATTGGAAACCTCCACATTAGGATGTTTCAACAACAGTCATAGAAACCACATTCTCAAATCAGCTTCTCTCTCTGATAAATGCCTTTGTTTGTTACAGAGGAGTTGTAATGTGATATGCCTTCTGGTGTGTAACTCCCACTGTGGAGATCTAACGCCTCAATAAGAATGAAGGAATCATGATGCCTTCATTGCTCTCTAACCCCATTATCTCTCCACATCACCTCTACCGGTCTAAATAACTTTATTACCCTCCTGTCTGACTCATTTAGAAACAGAAAACCAGCCTATGGATCAGCACAATTGTAGCAAATCTCCTATAAATTATCAGTCATCCTAGTTGTAGTGACTCTTTCAAAACCTGCCAAATCATAACGTCACATTTTGGTAAACTTCAAACATATAAGTGCAATAGATCTAAACTTGTACTTCCCTCCTTCATGAATTTCCCCATATATTTCCTATAAATACTTCACCTAACATATTATTATTTTGTCTTCCTAGTTCCCTAATAAGTTTGGCTTTTAAATGTGAAATACACAGGTGGGCACACACATATAAATACACGTATACACACATATTAAGTGATTATTTTATTTACATGAGCATTGTGTGAGTTCTTCTCGCACACCCAGATGCATGCATAGCATTAACCCTTTAACATTGTTTTCTCAAGTCACATCTTGTCAGAACATATACCTTGTTCTTGCAGAGATCAGAGAGAGCTTCCATCTCTTCTCTACAGTAGGAAGATCTTCAGCAAGACTTGTTGTCTTGGCAACAGTATATGTCTGGCAAAAGTTTATATATAAAGAAGTGGCTTTTTTTTATGTAGTTCTTCACTGACCCTCTCTCCTTCATGGCTGCCAGATCCATGATTGCCAGGTTCTCCATTTTCAGGTTCAGCTCTAACTTTTTGGGGACACAATACTCTTAGAGCTGTTTAGAAAAGAAAATCTTTCTGTTCCTATTTCTGCTGATGGAAGTAGAAAATTTGGCAATTTTATTTACCAGAGAAAATGCTTTAATCTTTCCTTTAATGCACATTTCTCATCCAAAATCATCAGGTGGCTAAAACATTCCTTCTTTTATTTAACTGGTTGATTCATATTATTCTGTGCAAGGGATTGCTCATTTTATCACCTCATGAGGATATAAATGTAACTGAAAAGTTACTTCATCCACACACCTCATGAAAAAACAAAATAACACCAAAAAGCTGTCTTGATCCAACAGTCAAAAAGGAATTTTACTAATTATTCAAGACATTTCAGTTTGTGGGCTGTAACTGGAGGATAAGCAGCATGTATATTTAATATCAGCATGCTAAAAAGTAGTACATGGGTTTAAATAATTAGCACCACGAAGCAGGGGATAAATAAAGAATTCTCCATACATAAAATTAAGTGCAGTCTGTTGTACACTTGTAAAAATGTATCCAAATCAGAAATGTATCAAAATTTCAGATAAGTGGTTAGAGAAGGGTGCTTCTTATTCTTGCTTTCAGGCTAAACATTTACTTCCTCTTTCAGCTTGAAAACAATAGCTAATTGAAGAATTATTTTGTGATAATAATTGTTACAGAACGGGAAAAACGAGAGGAAGAGGCAAAAAAAAGGACAGTATACAGAAGCCGATTCATAGGTCATTATGTTCAGTCTTTCTTGCTGCTACAGCTCCCTTGACAACAGATATGTTTCATACACCAACTTTTGATTAGCATGAGTAAAAATACAGCATTAATTCCCACAGGGGTATTACACATTCAAGGAGAGTATGAAGTGCTCATATAAAAAGCAACAGACAACACCTCCAAGTATTTCCAAGACTGGCAAAAAGTGACATAGTGTCTAACTTCACAACATGTATCTTGCTGATGTTTTGCATTGCCAAAACCAGACAACAGATCAGTCATTTAGATAACATTTTCATATAGATATACTTTTGTAGATTCTTACAGTACATATAACTATACCCAACTCATACCACCTTTTGTGTTAAATGTACCTCAGCTGTCCAAGAAAACTTTCACTATATCGTGTAAAAATTCCTTTCATTTTCATTATGATCCTTTTTACTGCAGGCCAGTATCACTTCAGCATCAGCCAAGAGTGGAGCTCAAAACCTCCTCAAGCACATTTGATTCCTATGCAAAATGCATATTTTCTCAGGTGACACCATGATAATCAGCACTGAGTTTGCAAAACAGTGTGACTGATGGAAAAGCAGATGCTGTTCATGAAATAGTTAAATAAAAATCCTTGCCCAAATAGCCAGAGAATAGTTTTGCTAAGGGCATTTATACTGATTTTTAAATTTATGCTTGCAAAAATGACTCTTGGTAAACCCCATGCAGATGGCTCCTCTCTGCGTCTTGAGGTCCAAAAGAAAAGAAAGCAAGCATAACTTGCAGCAGCCCTCAGACATCTACAAAGCACACTGGAGGAGAACAGGAAGGAGAGAAGCCAATCCCTTGTGCCACAGAAAAAGCACAAGAGCTTTGTTGCCCCCATTTCTGTTTATAATCAGAATGCCATAATAGATAGGAACCAAGAAGAAAAGCTGTGGTATGGAAGCCTTTGATCCTCTTTTCCTACAAGGAATCTAAATTGATAGTCAGGATGGTAATGCAGCTAAGTGGGAGGAACTACAGAGGCATCACATCAGACAGTCAAAATAAATCTATCGCATTTTGACATACTGCACAAATTATGTCCTCTTATATATTACCACAAAATGATGATAAAGAAAAACACAAGAAACCTGAATCCAACTCTCTATTCTCTGGAGTACACTTCAATATGGCCCCATTTGGCATATTCACTAGGAAGATGAGTGAAATCTCTACTGTGATCTAATATTGCTGTTCACTTCACAGTCTTAAGATAAATTCCTAAACTTAAATTCAATTCAAGTCTGTCACTGCAAGCCTGGAGGCTGCTCCAGTGAAGAACAGTTTCTGAGACAACTAAGCTCAAAGCTCACTAATGATGTCTTAATCAATCAAAAATTTGATCCAACAAATAAACTGGTACATTCCTCTAAAGGCAACCATATGGTTATAGCCTGACAACACCACCAATGAATTTGTCAGTAACTCATAAAGTGTTACAGAGCATTAAGCAAGCTCCTGGAGCTCTGGCAATAAAAAATAGTGTTGGACAAGCTCCTTTCTGTGCATGCCTGGATTTACTTCCAAACACGATAGCACAAAATACAACAAACATACATATACAAGAATAAAAAACTCAATTTATCCGGTCTGTCTGGATTTCTTTGTGCTGCTCTGGCAACATGGATGCCAGAAACAAACTCAATTTTCCCAGCTGAGAATCTCGTTATGATAGAAGAGGGTTCAACTGGTGCAGAGCCTCTTTGGCAGTGCAGCATATGCAGCACTACTAGGTTTTATCTCTTCTCTTTTGGCAGGCAGCTATTTAGAGGCCAGTTGGTATAGCTCAGGGTATCCCTAAGACTGCTCTAAACTGTTGTGGGCTGGCATAAATCTAACCTGAGAATAAGATGGTACTACAGGGCCTAGATGTTCCTGTGTGCTTTTAGGAAAGACAGGCCAGGGAGGCGAGGTGGTGGAGCTGCTCTTTATGTGAGAGAGCAACTGGAATGCATCGAGCTCTGCCTAGGGGTGGAGGAGGAGGAGGCAGTCGAGAGCTTATGGGTAAAGATCAAAGGGCAGGCCGGCACAGGGGACACTTGTGGGTGTCTACTACAGGCCACCTGACCAGGAAGAGAAAGTTGATGAGGCCTTCTGTAGGCAGCCGGAAGGAGCCTCACAACCACAGGCCCTGGTTCTCATGGGGGACTTCAACCACCCTGACATCTGCTGGAAGGACTACACAGCAAGGCACCAACAGTCCAGGAGGCTCCTGCAATGCACTGATGATAACTTCTTGTGAAGGTTGGGGCAGCGCTGGCTGCAGTGACCATGAGATGGTGGAGTTCAGGATCCTGCAGGAAAGAAGTAAGGCAATAAGCAGGATTGCAACCCTGGACTTCAGGAGAGCAGATCCGGGGCTCTTCAGAGACCTAATTGCTGGAATCTCATGGGTTAAGGCCCTAGAAGGAAGCAGGGTCCAGGAGAGCTGGCTGCTATTCAAGCATCACTTCCTCCAAGCTCAAGAGCAGTGCATCCCTATGAGTGAGAAGTGCAGCAAAAGGGGCAGGAGACCTGCACGGGTGAGCAAGGAGCTCTTGGCCAAATTCAATCAGAAGAAAATACACAGAATGTGGAAGAGGGGACAGGCTACTTGGGAGGATTATAGGAATGCAGAGTATGTAGAGATGCAGCAAGGAAGGCTAAGGCCCAGTTGGAGTTGAGTCTGGCAAAGGATACCAAGGGCAACAGGAAGGGCTTCTTCAAATACATCAGCAGCAAGAGGAAGACTAGGGAAAATGTGGGCCTGCTACTGAATGGGGCAGGGGCCTGGTGACGAGGGGTACAGAGAAGGCAGAATTACTGAATGCCGCCTTTGCTTCCGTCTTCACTGCTAAGGGCAGCCCTCAGGAATCCTGCAGCCTGGACATGAGGAAGAAAGTCCAGAGAAGGGAAGACTTTCCTTTGGTTGAGGAGAATAGGATTAGAAACCATCTGGGCAGGCTAGACATCCACAAATCCATGGGCCCAGATGGGATGCACCCACAGGTGCTGAGGGAGCTCGCGGATGTTGTTGCCAGGCCGCTCTCCATCATCTTTGAAAGGTCCTGGAGAACTGGAGAGGTGCCTGAGCACTGGAAGAAAGCCAATGTCACTCCAGGCTTCAAGAAGCACAAGGAGGAGGACCCAGGCAGCTATAGGCCAGTCAGCCTCACCTCCATCCCTAGAAAAGTGATGGACCAGCTCATTCTGGATGTCATCTCCAGACATATGCAGGAAGAGAAGGTGATCAGGAGTAGCCAGCATGGATTCACCAGGGGGAAATCCTGCTTAAACGACCTGATCGCCTTCTATGATGGAATGACTGGCTGGGTAGATGAGGGGAGAGCAGTGGACATGGTGTACCTTGAATTCAGCAAGGCTTTTGACACTATCTCCCATAACAGCCTCCTAGATAAGCTCAGGAAGTGTGGGTTAGACGAGTGGACAGTGAGGCGGATTGAGAACTGGCTGAAAGGCAGAGCTCAGAGGGTCGTCATCAGTGGCATAGAGTCTAGCTGGAGGCCTGTGGCTAGTGGCGTCCCCCAGGGCTCACTACTGGGTCCCATCCTGTTCAACTTTTTCATCAATGACCTGGATGAGGGGACAGAGTGCCTCCTCAGCAAGTTTGCTGATGATACCAAGCTGGGAGGAGTGGCTGACACACCTGAGGGCTGTGCTGCCATTCAGAAAGACCTGGACAGGCTGGAGAGCTGGGCAGAGAGGAACCTCATGAGGTTCAACAAGGGCAAGTGCAGAGTCCTGCACCCAGGGAGAAATAACCCTAGGCACCAGGACAAGCTGGGGGCTGACCTTCTGGAGAGCAGCTCTGCAGAGAAGAACTTGGGAGTGCTGGTGGATGACAAGTTGACCATGAGCCAGCAATGTGCCCTTGGGGCCAGGAAGGCCAATTGTATCCTGGGGTGCATGAGGAAGAGTGTTGCCAGCAGGTGGAGGGAGGTGATCCTGCCCCTCTCCTCAGCCCTGGTGAGGCCTCATCTTGAGTACTGTGTCCAGTTCTGGGATCCGCAGTCATGGAGCTACTGGAGAGAGTCCAGCGTAGGGCTACGAAGATGATCAGAGGGCTGGAGCATCTGCCCTATGAGGAACAGCTGCAAGAGCTGGGCCTCTTCAGCCTGGGGGAGAGAAGACTGAGGGGGGATCTTATCGACATGTGTAAGTACCTGAAGGGAGGGTGTCAAGGGGACGGGGACAAACTCTTTTCAGTTGCCCCATGTGACAGGACAAGAGGCAATGGGCAGAAATTGAACCACGGGAAGTTCTGCCTGAACGTGAGGGGGAATTTCTTCCCTGTGAGAGTGACAGAGCACTGGAACCGGTTGCCCAGAGAGGTTGTGGAGTCTCCTTCTGTGGAGATACTCAAGGCCCACCCGGATGCAACCCTGTCTAGCATGCTCTAGGTGACCCTGCTGAGCTGGGGGGGGGGGGGAGGAAGGGGGAGGTAGACTAGATGATCTCCAGAGGTCCCTTCCAACCTTACTGATTCTATGATTCTATGATTTTTTTTTCTAAGTCTTAACCTATTAGTTATCACATACTCCACTTTTGCCCCCTTTTTTTTTTTTTTTTTTTGCGGGGGGGAGGGGGGGGCCAATTTTCCAATCATTCCATACCCTTTGCATGAGAATATGAGAGCCTAATACTGGAATTAATGTGGAAGATACTACTGGAATTAATGTGGAAGATATTAATTACTGTGAATTTTAAAATTATCTTCATTCAAAGGACAAATGTTAATAATGAGAAGAGATTAGGTGGCCCCCACAAGCACAGTGCTTGAGCTTTAAGCTCCAAGCAGACTTGGAAAATATTCTCTTTAGCTAGCTTGCCCATCATTAAGCAGCTTTAGTAACTCTTACATCCTTTCTCAGTTTTTGTCTCTAAAGACATGCTGAACTCTTTCCATTCTCTCTGCTGGAAAGCTGCTTGGCAACTAGCAGTTATATATAGTATTTATGGTTTGTATTTCATCCTTCAAATATATACTTTCTTTCTTTTTTAATTACTTAACAATTAGACTGTTTTTGAACCTGCAATTTTAATGACAGGTGGTTGACAATACACTATGATTCTCTGTCACTAAGCTTCTTTTTCTCTATGGTCTCAATGTTCATAAAAAACTGTTAATAAAGTACCAGCCTCCATACAAACTGGAAGAGAAGAGACTGAAAAATTTCTGTGGGTGGAGGACTTGTTAAAATAATAGATTATTCCCTAATGGCAATGTGTTTTGCCATTAGTCATAGTTTGAAATTACATCCATCAACTAACAACAGTAGGAACAAATATAACACTCTGCAACACCAGAGTACTTCAGAAACATTAACTGATTAATCCTCACAGCGCCACTCCCAATATGCAACTGGGAATTAGTGCTATTTCTATTTCTAGAGGAAGAACTGAAGTCAAGTTTCTAAAGCATACATTAGTAGACACAATCTGCCTGTAATAGCAAAGCATTTCACACGGACAATATTTATTGCTCTAGATCTAGGACAGTCAGTTCAGGTATGTCTACAACATCTTCACTGTCAGTGTAGGCTAAGAGGCAAAAAAGACCCATACTTTCCAGAGAAAAGATGTCTAATAACTACACAAAGAAAATTGTACCAACAATTATTCTTGTTTAAATAGAGTGTGCTGGTGCACCCAGTTATCTGCAAGGTAATCTTGCCATTAAAATGAATGCTAATTTTAGAAGGATTTACTTTAATATTAACTTAATTTCAGAATAGTTGTTGAAGTTAAATATTCTATTTATTAATTGTCTAAAACTATTACTAATCCACTTTCATAAGCAAGATTTGAACTAGGTTTTTCTGGTTCTGCACACTCTTCAATTGGTTATTTGTTACTACGCTTCAGAACTACAGCAATCAGAACCGAGAATTCAGTGTTTTATTAGTATATGCGAAGAATCAGCACTTACCTAATAAGCACTTACCTAAACTGATTCCTAGGAAAACTCTGGTGTGATAACTGATCCACTTGCAAATATGCTATATTGCTAATATACCCCTGCTACATGATACACAAAACCCCATAAACAAAGTGCTGGCCATACTCCTTAGTTCTCTCTAGATCTAAGATTTAGCAAGAATGTGCACACTACAGAAAGGAAATAGACAGAAAACATCACTGGAAATTACAGCCCAGGTCTGTTCTTTCAAGCTGCAGAAGAGGGAATGCAGCTGAAACACACACCCAGTTTGTACCCGCTTCGTGCTGCAAGTAGCTGCTTCAGGTAATACTTTTCCACCAACAGATTCCCTTCTCTTTAGAAGGAATTTAAAATCCTTTGGTAAGTAGAGGAGTAAGCAAAGGAGTTAAGAAGGAGGATGAGAGAAAGATCAACAATCAGAGGAGAGAAAAAGATAGAATGAAGACACGCACATGGCACTGTCAAGGAGTGGTGAGGGCCGGCTACTCTGTAAGAGAAGGTGAGCCAGGAGCTGAGCATGATAAAAAGGCAGGTGCAAGCAGTAACTTCACTAACAAGGAGCAAGGACGCAGAGTGGCAAGTTGGGTCAGGATCAGGCCAGACAGCTGTCAAGGTCAGATGGTCCAATGACCACCCAGCTAACCCACACGGATAAGACAGGTCCAAGGTTAAGGCAGGAAGTCATGTCAACAAGTCCAGATCCAGACCTGAAATGTGTATTCTGAAATCAAGTGCTGCGAGACAGAGCACAAACACATCTGCTAAACAGATGCAATGTAAAGCCTCAGCTTAAAAGCAGTTCCCAAGGGAAAGGAGGGACAGGCCCTCATTGTTACTTTCTTCTTCACAACAGTTTGCCTTATCAGCAAAGGAGCTGACCTTGGATTCAGCCAGCTGAACTCTTTCACTTAGCTGACTACAATCCTAGAAGGGTGTGTGCTCTAGGCCCTGATAAGCCCTTTGCCATGCTAGAGACTGTTCTGGTTCTCAAGCCATGTCTCTACTGATCTCTCATAATAGAGCTACCGTGGTTGAAGCTTGGAATGCTTTAGCTCACAGGCAGGATATCTGGGCTTTGACTCCAGAATGCGGAGCTGCTTTTCTTGCTCATCTGGACTAGGGCTCTTCGTATCATTTTCCACAGAAGTATTACAATAGTGACTATGCAGGGTGGGGACTTCATACAGCTTTTCAGCAAGTAGTGTTGATTACGGTCACATCAAGGATATGCAAAAAACTACCACTTTGATAGATGCTATACCTTGAATTGCAGTGTGCACACCAAACCTGCGCTTATGCTATGTGTACTTGAAATCTCTATCACTGTAACTGCAGTATATCCAACATCACTGTAAAATGGTATCACTGGATTTTGAGATACAGCCTTGCCTTGAAAATGTAAGGCTACTATTTTATTAGCCATGTGTGAGTGCAACCAGAAGAAAAATTTTGAAGCAAAGAGAAGGAACCAATATAAATCTATTATTGTATCAAATACTTACTTTCACATGGAATCTAGTTTTGCCTATGAACTGATAAATCTTTTATTCTAGCTCTAACATGAAATGACACTGCCTCTCCATGCGTCGTATCTTCCATGCTACCTCCAGAAATTAACTTTTCCTCCTCTAAAGGCCTTCCTTGCTCCTGGGGGAAAGCTGAATCATGTCATTTATTCAAACCTTGGTTCATCTTTTTGATCAAAATGCTTTCAAGAAACAGTTAGATTCCTAATGCGAGGCGCTGGGGTGCAGAGTGAAATATACATGCTAAAAGTTCTCACGCTCACCAAAACCTTGCCAGTTTTCAAGATAACATAGTAGGAACCAAGACAGACAGCGAGGTGTTTGCATCCAATATCACCTAAATAAGCATATGTTGCTGACAAGATTTAGAAGCTGGGACAACATTTTTGGAGAGAACAAGAAAATTAAACAAAATCTCAACTAACATTTTTATTTAGAATGATTAGAAATAAAGCAGCTATTTCTCTTAAGTGTCTGCACTAGCAAATGCACAAACCATGCCAGGAAAAACAAGCTAAAACTGTCCTGAATCTACCCTCATTGATCTAGTAGTGGGATTCTCCGCTTATGAAACAATGAGGAGTTTATTTCTGCTTCTGCTGCCCAGAAGATAGAGCGTCTTCATCTCAAAGACATCTGCGACTCTAACACATGCTACAATCATATACTAACCAGAACACCATTACTACATGGTCTGTAACACTGGCATTGTGGAGCAAATGTAGCTCCTTCAAAAGCTCAAAATCCACATGTGAAACACAGAAAAATCTTAATGTCCTGGTTTTTTAAATGAAAATCTTAAATTTCCACAGGAAAGTATTTTCAAAGTCTTGCTTCTGGATCTATTTTGGTCATTATAATCCAGAAACACTGATGTGGATGGAGAAACAAAATAATGTCCAAGATCTCAACTTGGAGCCCTTACCAGAGATTATTTGATAGAACTAACGCAAATAAAAGCAGAAGTTAAATGAATTGTTGTTTGATAACATGAAGGAAAAAAAAAAAGAAGAAAGAAGGATGAAAAAGACTGTTATTGGAATACCTATCCAAGCAGAGTTTTTGCTGTAAAGAAGATTTGAAATTAAAGAAGAACAAAAAAACCCAAAACTCTTTAAGACATTATGAATGCTATCTAATAGTACTGACTCATACTAGAGTGACAAATGCATTAAAAATACTTAATAAGGATAGAGTAAATGAATTTCTTCTATACTAATTTCCAAAAATGCGTTTAAGGCTGCCCTAAGCGTTTCACGAAACTTAATGGCAGCAGTCTTTTCCTCTTCTATCCATTAAAAACTGGAGAACTTAAATGTGAAAATCTGCATTAATGATACATTAAGACTGCGGCATTATAATAAATGAATTAAAATCACTTATCTCTCAAATATATACTCAATGACCTTCTGACATGACATTACTTTTTGCTGTGATACAACACTACCTTTACATATATAATATTCTAGAAATCATAAATTTTGCACTTCATAATTTTCAAAGGCAATCTATGACTTCCTATCATTGTATTAATACAGATTTTAGATACCTTTAATTATTATTTTATTTAGGCCAGAATAAAGAAGATATCTTGATCTGTTTTTGAAGACACAAAATAGCAAAGGAGTTGCGGGTTTTTACATTATTTCTGTTTTTAAAGGGCAGTTAAAATAGGCTCAAAGTGAACTCTGAGAGGAGTGTCATTATATAGCAGCAAAGGTTTCAGCAAAAGCTGAAGAACTACTCAGCTTGGTATCTGCAAAGGTAAAACGTAACTAATGCTGGAGAGAAGGATCTTTGAACATGTGGAGTGAAAGAACATCTGGAAGGAGAAAAAATTATGCAAGAACTAATCAGACCACCATACTTGATTCTTCCAAGGCAATGAGTGCCATAGATAAAAATTCTGAATTTCAACCAGTAAAAGGAGCAAAAACTGTCCACAGAGGTCAAGATAGTCCAAGCATGCTGCCAGTAAATGCCAGAGGGATTTCCATAACTCACTGTTTTGTTTCAACAACAACAAAAAAAAAAGTTAACAGATATTTTATCTCTTCATTGAAAATCCGCTCAGCTTTCCAAACAGGCATGTATTTTAGTGCTACCATTCTTCGTTAGCAAGGAAGCTAGGGGATAAGGTGTTGCAAAATCATAGGACTCTGCAGCATTAATAGCTGCTTGTGTCTTAACATGGAGCTAATTAATGGACTTTTTCTTCTTGATCCTTATTTGAAAGGCTCCTATTGTCCCTTTTACTTTCCCCTTTCCTCTATTATAATATATTATACTAAATGATTTATTTTTTTTTTCTAGTATCCCTTTGCCAAACAAGATGGTTTGGCATCCCTTTGTGTGCTACACAGAAACACTTTCTTTGTTGATACAGAGGCAACACCACAGCTGATGACTCCTTCAGGGAAGTAAGGACGATTAATGCTGACCAAAAGATGGAACCTTTTCTTCTCAGCCTCCTGAAATGAAATCAGGCTCTATATTGATAAACAAATAATCAGTACGGCAATAGTAACAAACCCATAATTTCTAAATTTCCAGCTGATTTTTAAGCATTATACACAACCATATGTGGTTTTTTTTTTTTTCGTTCTTCACGAATCAAGGACACAATCTAAAAATTTCTTAAAAAAACAATTTTTTCAATAACGTAATACTGGGTGCAGGATAGGGTTCAAGTTTATTCTCCACATGAGACTCATAACCTGTGAATATAGTACTGTTAAATAATGTAATTCTTCTCATAAAGTATATATTTTCCAACTGGGTGCAAATTAACACAGTTTGATATTTATGTTCTTGTAGGACTGAAGTGCAGATGGACATAAAATTTGTCATGGAGCCCAGGAAAAAAGAAGTCTCCAGGTGCATTTTTCTACCAAAGCAGTCACATACAATTCAATACACGCTCCAAAGCATTTAGTACTTCTAAAAACAGTGTCAGCAAAATTTCTGGAACTCTTTCATGAATATTTTAAACATTTTAATCAGGTTGAAACTTGAATGTTCTTTAGCAAGAAGTCTACACCTCACTGCTGAAGGCTTAAAACAGAGCAAGTGAAAAGAACAACAGCATATAAAGCTGTAAACTATATGACTTTCCAACAGTACTTATTCATTATCACATAACTAACTGGGTCAACTTGCTGCTAATAGTGTAAAACTTCAAACATTTAAGGAGCCTCAAAGTTGTGACATTTTGGGGTTCACACAAAAATGTACACATAGCTAACATCACAAGTGATCTGCCAACAGGAAACCCGAAGGACCCTGTCAGAAATCTGTACTACAGTACTCTTGCCTGAAGGGTGTCTCTCTCAGTAATCCTGGGAGCTATTTCAGAGAACTCCAGGAGTCTCTGAGAAAAGAAGATATATGTTGCAGAACTGAAAACAATACTGTAATTTCAAAGATTCATTTTCATATAGATTTACTATAAAAAAGGACCTGTTATACCTCAGGTTTAAAAAACCTGCTACACAGAATGAGTACATCAATAATGGGGTACAGTGCATAATGTATGATTTGCACAACTGTACCAGGCCAGCATAACACTCTGCTGCTATCACTGTACTGCAATTATTAATGTCAGTGACAGCAGCATTATTGCAAAAATGCTGCTTCTGAACACAGAATCTTATGACTGCGGTTTTTTTATTCAAATGTCTTTTTTCCTCAGTGTCTTTTTCCCTGAAGTATATTAAACCCAAAGTCAAATCTTGAATTTATGCTATTCTGTCCCTCTGTTGCATGGAATTATCTAAACCAAGTGCCAAAATACATAAGCTCTGAAAATCAGATTTTTTTCTTTTTTTTGGAGAAGATGCTACACAAAATCTTTCTTGTATGTAATAATTTTCCTAAGGCAATAAATATGAAAAAATGGGCACTACATATCCTTTGACATAATGGAAATAGATATTACCAGCACAGTTTGTTTCTGTTACTCTCTCTCATATGAAGCAAATCAGATTGTTTTAAGCAATCACATGCTAATAGCATCTGTTTACATGTTGAAAAGTAAGTAAAAAGCTTGCAAAAAGCTGTCCCTAGAGTTCACATTTCATCAGTCCTCTTTTTTCTTTTTCTTTTTTCTTAAAAAAACAGCAGCAAAGCCTACAAACTCCAAGGAGACTTACAGCACTTTTGCATTAGGCTCTTCACAAACATACAAATGTACAGTCTCCATGGCAAAGAACTTGTAATTAAATATTCTGTTCCTAAAGGATCTGGGCACACACAGCATAAGCAGTTCAACTGTTGTCAAGCCTGGCAAACAAAGTATTTGCTCAGATAGATAAAAAGAGATTTGATTACAATTTCACTGAACTAATTTTAAATCACTCAAACTATCTGTGCCTAAAAGCACAAAATTCCTGTACTGAAAACAATTTCAGTTTTGCAACAGGTTTTCAGATGTGTGCATTTTGGGAGTAATTAGTAACAGAGTGGCTTTAACACAAGGCACTGGGCAACATACACAAGATATTATGAGGTTTTTTGTTCCCAGACACTTTATGTTTAGATCTTACAAGGCAGAATAAGATTGCAGAACTCTTAGCCAAATACCAAATCAGTATCTCTTGAAGTCTGACTAGATAAAATACACGAAAAGCAGTTATTCTAGAAAAAATCTACTCAGCTCAAAAAGAAAAAAAACCTATTGACGTATTTCTTGTAGTATTTTGTTGATTTGGAAAGAAGAAATCTTCTTTCATACTAAACAACTGGGCTCTGTGTGGCAATTAATATCACATATCCCCAAATCCCAGTGATCATGGCATTCTGTATATTAATATTCTTTGTATCAGGAATTCTTAATATAGACTGTCTCTTCACCATTTTTCATGAACCAATGAACCTGTATTCCAAAAATGTTAAGTAAAGGTATTTGCATATATAAATATGCTCTTTTCTGCCGTAGTTGTTGCAGTACTTACTGTTTAAAATATATATATATAAAAAATATGTTGTTACACAGACGCCTATGTGTGACAACTCCCAAATATTAGTAATACACCAAGCTGAACATGATGGATTGAGGATTTCACTTTATAAGCAAAGTTTTCTATTACTTCTATTGTCAGACTTTAAGTTTTCTCATGTTAATAATTCATAAAACGACAAATAAACTGGTTTGTTAGCATGGAATAAAAGTTACACTTAGGATGTATGATTCAAAGTATATTAAAATATGAATTGATTGGAATTAATAGCACTTAATATTCATAAACACATTGACATGAGAAGTGGGAAATAACATGTTGATTTATACTTTCTTGACGTCTTTAAGTCAAATTTTCAAAAACATTAAAAATATAGTTCAAATGGCAGTTAAACTCCTTAGCAAATCTGTTAGACGTCTAGAAACTAAACAATATGTCACAAGTTTTACAGGAAATTATAAAAACTGGAAGATAACTCTTCAGTTTCTGTGGTATTAGATCATATTTCTCTGATGGAAACAATATAGAAAATAAACTGCATGGAACAATGTTCTCGTTCTCTCTTTTGGACCTCTTTCAAGATGACAAGATCTACTTTGGAGACATGAAATTGCCACATTTGTACTAGCAGGAGGAAGAGTAGTCTCTTCCCAGCTGGATTCAATTCCAAGGAAGGTAGAAGCAAACAAGACAGAAGAGATGAGCCAATTAGTCGTGCGTACGGCTCCAGAGAAATGGCCTTACAAGAGACTGGAAGATACTGCAATCGCAGGTGACGAAACAAAACAGCGCTAGGGACTTCTGCCTATATAGTCATGCAATCAAGAGAAAGTGTTGAGCTATTTAGTCAGACGGTTGGATATCTTCTCCAGTGGAAGGTATGACCCGACCATCTGAGGAAGAATATTCATCCTAAGGAGAGAGTCTGTGACTTGAGCTTCTGAATAGAATGCAGAACCATCCTCTCTGCTTGTGACAGTAGAGCCAATACAGGTGTAGTAGAAGACAGTCCTTCAGTCTCACTGCCACATACAAAAGGTGCAAAAAGCCATTACGGATTTCATTTTTGTCTGACTTTTACAAGACTAGTGATTTGAGTTGGCAGTTCTCAAGTAGAATATCCAGTGAAGCTCAGGAGTAAAGCCACCGTATAAAGCACGGAATAAGAGACAGTTACTATTCTATGATATTATTTCTTTTCTAGAATGCAAAGTGCCCCAAAGAATCACATTGCTTCCAGCAGCACAAGTTAGATTTGTCTACCTCAGGCTCTAAGCTTTTAGGATTTCTGAGTAATTCAAAGGAGGTGAATCACAAAAATAAATGTGAGAATCAGTGGAACAGATAATGAGCAAACTTTTCAAAGATACATAAGAAAATTAGAAGCCTAAATTCCGGTTTCAAACTGCATTTATTCATTTAAAAATCTGCACCTTGTTAGTTGCCAAATAGCACTGTCCCCTTCATAGGGCAAAGTTGAGCTGGGCCAGACAGAGATTTAAGACTTCATAATACAAATTACCAAATTTGTTTGAAAATGTGGCATGTTAATCCCTTGCCTTTTTTTCCCTTTTAAAAGTTTTCTTAATGTCATGTAAGCTAGACTTTTATTTTTAAATTTGGGGGAAAAAAATCATCTTGTGTATTCTCCCTACCACAATACTCAGGTATCAAAACATTCCAGCCTGTAAATGACTTAGTACAACACAATTGTGTTGATCCTTATTGCGGAAAAGAAAGAAAAAAGTGACCTCTGTGTACAGACAAAAGTGTATTTATTTTATTTTGAACATGAGATAAAAGTGACCAATGGCACAAGGAACAGAATACTTGGGATATTAAAGCACTGATATTACTGCATACCACTGTGTTGTGGTATCATCAAAGATAACAAGAATGCCAGAGGAGATGCACGTGGATAACTTCTGTGCAAAAAGGATGGGTAAAGAAAACTCTGTTACTTTCAGAATTAATGGCAGACACCACAATTGTATCTGAAAGATCTCTAGTGAAGGCATAATTATTTAATAATTTGCCTTCATTGTCTGATCTTAATATTAGAACGGTAATGCTTCTTCCAAAAAAAAATTTGTTACATTTCTCTGCATTGACTAAAATCTCACTTTTCCTCCTTAAGAAATAGCTAAGGAAGAAAACACAATCATTTGATGTTTCTGTGAAATCTGGGTTAAGATAAAGATGGAACATTTCACTGTATTGCAAGTACATAACATAAGATTGAAAAGTGATGACAGCATTTTAAAATTTCATCAAAAAGCACTTCAACCATACATAATACTATTCTGTAACTGAAATGGACATTAAAAGTTTTATCCATTACAAATTATAAAATCAAAGTTAAATTAATGAAACATTCTTTTTTTTTCCTTACAGAATAAATTATCAAAAAATCCCTTCCAACATATGCCTTTTCTCAAAATTGAAAACCCTGTCATTGCAGAGGTAAACTGCAATGAAGAATACAGCCACACTGGTAAAGCTCCATAAAACAACAGTAAGACAACCATGAGAAAGCTGGCAATCACGTAAAAAAAAGAGATTGTGTTGCAACTAAAGAAGAAAGCTCCTCAAAGTTTCAATAAAAGCAAGCCAAAATTCAGCAGCATATTGGCAAACATTTGTAAAGCTCTAGCTTACTGATTCAGTTGAAAGCAAACTCAACAAAAATGATTAACTTTCAGCTGGATCAGCTAGTCAGTCAGACGTGCCTAAAAGAGAAACAACAGAAAATTTGTTTCTGTTTAATATTTAATATAAATCAAAGTCTATATTTGGTTACTCAAGAATAGACCAAAAAGAGCACCTGTATGTCTTCTAATGCAGGTTAAGAACATATGCCATGCCCTAGCTTTACCACCTCCTGTTATCTCCTCTGTCCATTTCTTGTAGGGCCTGGGGAAGCTGGTTTGTAAGCATTCAGAGAGCGCAATCACTACTTCTTTCTTCCTTCCCATAACCGTACTTTTCTTCTGGTTACACAGATGGTTTATTCAGCAAGCTAACAGAAGTCAGTTGGCCATTGTCTTTACTAGTAATTACAAAAAAAACATGTTTTAAGTCAAAAGATAGAAGTCCTCGTTCTGCTGTATTAAGACTAGCAGAAGACAACATTTTGCTCCTCTTTCTTGGCAATGAGAACACACACCAGGCCACTTAATTGAGAGTGGAGTATAAGCAGCTATTGCAGTTACAAGTGGAACTTGTAACTGCAATATCCTTCTTCATTGCATATGTTAGAGTAACGGCAACTTAACAAAATAATACTGTTGTAGTACAAATATATATGAAATTATTCAATGATGAAGGTGAAAGGAAAGAAAATACAGTTGGGAAGACAGAAAAATGAAACTGCAGTGGCATTTCAATCTTTAAATCCCTTCCCACAGCAAGTTTAATATGAAGACCTAAGACAGTGCTAACAAATGATAATTTCCCCACCACATAGAATCATAGAATCAGTAAGGTTGGAAGGGACCTCTGGAGATCAGCTAGTCCAACCTCCCTGCTCAGTTCATGAGGTGCACACTACAAACCTTGTTTCTTCCAGTCAGACAGTCTCAATAAAGAAGCAAATTAAACTAGATACATTCTTACCTTAGGAAACATTTTTTTGAGGGGGAAGGGTGCAGGTTCTCTATGGTTCTAGAGAAAAGACAGTTACTATCAAAAATTTTTGGAAGAAGCACTGTGACATCACACAGATGGGGTAAAATTTGTAATTTCATTTGGCATAAAGAGTCAGTTAAAGTCAAAGACAAGTTAGTGGTCCACACACTTGGCCATGAATGTGTACAGGGCTCAAAGAAGATCAGTCTCCTGGCAAAAAAAACACCCCAGCTCTTGTTAAAATCTATCACTCGTGTTAATCCTTCAAGTTGCATGTGAAGAGTCAATCTGCTTTTAAATGACATTTTAAGTATTGTATCCCTATATGGCAGTCCTATACTGACACATCATCTTGACAAGTATTCATACTGAATCAATCTGAGACTTTAGACATACATTCTCATGTTGCAGTTGCAGAGTGATAAATATGACTACCCAATGGCTAAATAAAATGAACAGTTTGCTTCAGATAGATACAAAAGAAAGCATTTTACTGATTTTAAAATTCCCAGGTTACATTTAACAACGAGAGTGAGCCATTAAAAAGACAACCCCTTCAGCCATTCTGTCCTTATAATTAGGTCTAATCCTCCTCTCTGCTGGGACAAGCACTGACAGCAGTGCACTAAAAAAGCTCTAAAACTGTTCAAAGAAAGATGAGAGCATTTTATTTCTTCTTTTTATTCTAGCATTTGTAAGCTTATGTTTCTGGCCACAACATACCTTAAGCAAAAGATATAAATAAAAATGGAAGTTATGTTTTATTTCCCGGTGCTACTCCTTACAACTTACCTACTATTTCATCCATAAAAGTGGAAATTTTATGGAGAGGAGAGAAAGTCTGAAAAGTTGATGTCACTTATTTCTTTTTCTTTTCTACTTACTCATCAATTTATCTGAGAAAGCATCAAGAAATGCTTTGCTCTCCCTTCAGAGCTTTAGGCAGTATTAGCACTACCTCTTTCCCCTAGAAGAACAGTTTATTTCTGCTACTGTTAGTAATGAAATCTCCCCTACTGTCAAGGTGAGAAGTGTAGCCCAATGCAGAGAAGATGACAGCAGGAAGCAGGTAAGTTCAATTCTCGATGCAGAGGAAAAGAGACTCAGTTATGAGAGATATAAAATGCTCTCATTTACTTCTGATACTGCTCTTGCAAATCCAGCGGAGACAAAAAGATTGGTTTCCTACAGAACACACTGGCAGCAGGTAAAGACGGCCTGCAGTGCTGTTTCAGGTAGATGATAGAAGCTTTATTTGTAAATAAGTTGGTAGGCCAAGGCTGTCCCAAGCTACTTGAAACTTAAAAGTTGTCAGTGAATCTGAATGACTAAATCTTTTCAAAATAACACTTGTCTTTCCAAATCAATGTTTGCCAGTCGTGAGGCTACTAACCTGTCCTTTGCCTAAAGTATCTTAATTCTTCATATCTTTCTTATGGTTATTACTTTGGGAAAGGGCTCTAGTTCTCTGACACATCAGTAAAAGAGCAGATGAGAGTTGTCTGAATTTGCTAAGAAGCTAGATCTCTATTTGAACTAGCTTCTCTTTCAAAGTGCCCTTTACTATCATACTCTTCAATGTTCATTCTATTTAGAAAATCCACTCCGAGTACAATGCAATAATAATTTTTAAAAGGTTTAATAAAAACATAGCATATAATTTACTCTATCTTAAAACTTTTAAGTTGGTATGCCCTTGACCAGAACAAAAAAAGAAAGAGAAATATATCTCAACAGTTCAGATCTCATCCTCAAGTCTCTGCATACCCAGAAGATTCACTGCACTTGGAAGAATATGAGGGTGTGCAAGGAACATCTGGAGTTCAGATGATTGTACAGCATGTAACTGTTCCTTTCTAATTGCAGAACACACTTTCATTTGTTCTTGAATTTTAAAGATTAAAAAAATCCAAACATAAAATTAGCAATTCCACAGCTCTTCCTAAAGGGTTCAGTCCCCCTGTTATTTTCCTTCTCTAAAATAAAGAGGAGATAATTTGCTTAAGTCTCTTCATTTGTTGGAGGGTATTTTTGGCATTATTGTTCTCTTTCACATTAGCAAAACTACTCACTTCTATAATATCAGTTATCATAACATATAGCTATATCAGACTGTCCCCACATACCAGATACAGTATTTTTGTTCATTCTAGTTGACACAATCTCAGTATTTTCAAAACTTAACTATCATGCTTTTCTGTGAAGATGCCAACCCCCAAAATAATCACCTAACACCTGTAAATCAGCATTCGATCAATCTGAATTCTGAAGATTTATTAATCATAATGCACAGAAAAGTGTGAGATTACGTGAACCCTCAAACACAAATAACCAAAGATTTCTGGAAAGTTACAATGGAACCAGGAGAATGCCAACTTTGACAGACCTATTTTCAGCATAAAGCTCATTTAGATCTTTTTGTTTAGAGCCATTATTTGTTAGATCCTCCAGTGTATACACCGGTGAAGCTCCGAGTAAGAATACGCAAGAATGTGCCAATCTGAGAAGAGAATTTCTTCCTTTTTAAACTCAGTTCCCTTTGTCTTTCTCCTTAACTTTCTGCAGTCACTTGTAAAGAGAGCTATGCAGAGATTAACAGCAGTGCCCTACTGTATTAGATCCTATACTAAGTACATCAACACCATAGGTTTAGGCCTATATATCTAATTGTTATTGGCTTCCCTATTTTAGCGTATTTTATAAAGCCTATTGCCTGCACACTGAAATAATAATGTCTCAGAACCTGTTTGATCCTTTGGGACATGAGTCTTCATTGAAAACAAGATACGTCTTAATCCAGTGCTCCTATTGTTTTGTAGTGGACACACAATTCTTCTCCTTTTTTTAAATTTTTTATTTTTTTTTATTGTCTGCTAACAGAGAATTTTCATACAGAGCAAGGAATGAGCCCAGTCACTGCTATGGACAAAACTCCACCTTCTCGTTTTCACCTTAAATCCCTTCTGCAAAAGACTAAAAGATTAATTATATCAGGTGCTAAATAGAAGGAAGAGTAGTAACCTTGTATTTCTTATTTCAGATGATACCACTTGAAAGAAATCCATACCAAGATTTTACGTCCTCACTTAAGTCAGAAGATACTCCCCTAAAGAAAATTATCTAGAGTGGCAGCAAGATCTGCCACTCCTTCAGCCTTTCAGCATTTGCCTTGATTTTGCAGGTTTTTAAGGTCTGCCTTGATACAAATAGCTCTGTTCATTTTTCTATTGCTCAGACATTTTCTCATGTGCCTTTGACTCGCCTGTCCGGGTCTTTGTACTCATCTTTTAAGAGGTCCTTACATCAGCTCAGTACCTGTCCATGCACTTAGTTTGACCTTTCTGCTTCCCTTAACTAACCGGAACCTTTCTCCTCTCTGTTTCATACAGCCTATTGAGTTTTAAGTCACCTCATCATTTTCAAACTATGTAATAGTTTTAAAGATGGACATCCAAGATTTTATACAGCAACTGCCTTTACTGATTCCAGTGTGTAGGCCTCCATAAAACATGGGAGCTCTCCTGTGCTGCTGCCCTCTAAACACCTTCTCCTGCCTTTATTCACATAGGCCACAGAGCAAGAAAATAATATTTACAGCAGGATAAGTAAATAATGACCCTTTGTACTACATCAGAGTAAAAAGAAAGGTAGGTAAATTAAATACTGTCAAGCTGAACTATGGGAAAAATAAATGAAAGATGCCTCTACCTCCAGGAGAGAATTTAAGAGACATTCATAAGTATTCCACTGAACCCTATGTTTTCCAGTATGGAGACATATGGCAAACACTACCTATTAGAAGAATTATTAGGAATAATTAAAATAATATTCTTTAGTAATACTAACTTTCATATGGAAAACTTGACCAGAAGTCCATCTCATGTTAGGTTCAGAAAGGTGGTAGAGACAACTGAAATATTCATGTTTCATGATCCCTTGATATGAAGCTCTTCCCAGGCTCAGATACAGCAGTATTATGCAAAAACCCATCAAGCTGAAAAGAATGTCATGTCATTTCACCAGTCTTTTTGAGACACAGAGTAAGATTTTAGCATCCTAAATATTTGTCCCCAGAAGGGAGTGTGACTGATTAAATGCAGTTATTTTTGCTCTCTAGAGTAAGAGGGGTGATCAACCACTATCATCAGCTGTGTTTTTAATGGATTCACTGTCCCTTGAAATCAAATAACAGTTATTTTAAGTGAACAACAATAAAATGATTATTAACATACACATAACATGTTCTAATCAATAGATCCACCAGCTGCAATTTTTCCATTTGAAAATTGGACCAATTAAAGAGTTATCCAATCTGAGTGAATCATGCCATGATCCTGGGAATTTCACGCAGACATTTAATCTGTATTGTTGATGATCATTCTCTGTTCACATAGTCACAAAACGATAATGTTTTCTGTACTGATTAATATATTCCTGCCAGGATGGAGCCATCATGGTTACATGTGGCTGCAATTCAAAGCTCCCAGAACACTGGCTAAAGTGGCAAGGTTTAAAAATCCTTCTTTCAATTTCACTTGCACTATCTGTGGAGAAAAAAGCTGAATCCTATTTTGAAACCCGTCATATATCAGAATAATAATTAAACACTAGGGACTTAGTTGCAACAACTCAACATGAATATCTTTTCTACTCCCCCCCCCAGCAATGTATTCCCAAGGACATTTATTGTCAGTGGTATATAATGTGTCAGTGGTATATAAAAGCAGAACAGATGGTACCCTAATGTAGACAGGTAATCTGTGACTCTAGATCACTTTTTACTATATCCCTGAGCACTGAATTGCTTTATTCATTTAAGCTATATCACTATAACTAAAAACTTCTGACTTCTTTTTACCTATGAGGAGTGAAACAGCAAGAGAAGTCTACATAGGATTTCTGCTCTCCCCTCTGAATTTCCCATTTAGGAAGCTTAATCAAAAAAAAAAAGAAAAAAAAGCTCCTTTCAAAGGACTGCAACATACATGAAATAACTCTAACTTAGAGCATAGTAATCTTAAGGCTATCTGGAATGACACTGATCAGATAGTGATCTAGTATGTGTAATTTTGACACAGTTCTAATAAAAATTTGTTTAGAAGAGATTAAATGGATCTTCTAACCCAAAAGCTAGAAAATTCAATATATTTCTGTATAATTACAGTGGTCAGAAAGTTTAGTTGTAAGAGATACTTTGTGACTGTATTATACTAGTTGAAAAGGACAGGAATTGGGGGAGTTGGTTAGAACTATGGAGGTATAGAAACAAGATAGATGACCTCAGGATAGAGGCTTCATGCTCAGTAATATTCTTCATGAACTTTCTGAACCTTCAGTTTAAAACACACTATAAAACAAAGTACTTAATTCTCTGTTGCCTTGTAGTCATTTAGCCGTGACCAAACTTCGCAAGACGAGGGGGGACAATCTGTGTACCAACTATACACAAATGTAAATAACTGTCAAGAACAAGAAAGAAGATTCTGATAAGTAATTTATCAAGCACTGTTATTTCAACCCCAATTGCAAATTTCCTTTGACTCTCTGTGTGCATTCACCAAGCATTTCTGCACACAGCTTTAACCACTGTTCATTAAATGTTAGACTGAAGCATGGGTCCAGTATATCTATTACACTATTTTGTTACTATTTTAAAGGTGTGGGGGAAATAGGTTTTTTTACATATTTTAAATGCCTTTATTATTTTGTATTTTTTTATAGTCTGCAATTTTTTAAATAAGACTGTCTGTTTTTAATGAGTTGCAAAACACATGGCACAGCATGCAAGAGGGTACACTTAGTGGCAGAATCCTTTAAGCTTTTTATTGGATGAGGAAGTGTAGCTTTAAATGCAGGAAAATCTCCATCATATAGAGAAAGGAGAACTCCATAAAGAGTACATTTCTTGACATTACAGTTTCTTTTAAAATCAAAGAAAAACAAAGATTGCATGCCATGGCTAGTTTGAATACATCTGCCAGATTAGCAGTAAGAGAGAATTTGAAGTTATCTAAATAGTGAACAGTAAAAACAAACAACAAATGTACAAACGTTGTTTATGTATACCAAAAAGTTAAACAAACAAGCATAAAAAAACTTCACTCAAAACTGGGTTCCTACCAACACAATTTTATTTGAGAAGAGATTATAGAACAATAGACTCTGTCACCAGATGTACCTGGCAGATATCTTTGGGTAAGGAAATCTGAAATGACAGTATATGAAAGAACATTCTGTCCTACCTTCATATGGGCTTACATGCACTCACACATAGAGATAGTAACTAGCTACTTGCACTTAGCAACACTAGAATTAAAATGGGTTTGTTCAGTTTGGAAAAGAGAAGGTTATAAAAAGAAAAAAACAGGATCTCTGCTATGTAATGCGTAAGTATAAGAAAAGAGATGGAACCGGAGATGTCTCTTCTCAGAGACACAAAACGAAAGGACAGGGGACAACAGACACAACTAACATCAAAGAAAATTCCCACTAGGTATTAGAAAAAAAGTGTTCATCGTGAGAAGAGTTTAGCACTGAAACAGGTTATCCAGCAAACCTGTGGAATTTCCATTGTTGGAAAGCAGTAGGACAAGGCCCTCAGCAACTTGTTGTGGATTTGAAGTTAGCACTCTGTTGAGCAGGAGGTAAGACTAGAGGGCCTCCAGAAGTCCCTTCCAACCTGAATCATTCTATGATTTAACATAAAATAGCTATGAAAGGGCCATCAAAATAGTCTGTAAGTATTTGTTCTTGCTGTTTGTATACCTGAGATTTCCCCACATGAAATGTTCTTTTACACCTTTCAGATCTGTAAAGTGGTCAAATCTGTAATGACCTGCTTTCTTTTTACTTCAGCCTTGTATCAGTAAGTCAGTCTAGTAAATTCAGATTACTTTTATATACTCTATGCTACTTTTCTTCCTGCAAATTTTTCTCCAGCTCAATTCTATTTCTGGATAGGGCCACTGCAAGGGCCAGTCTACAGTTTGGGGGTCTACAGTTTTTACAGTATTTCTGTTGCAATTACTATCACGCCTAGTCCCTTTAAATCCCTCACTAAGCTTTCCTATATACTCTATTTCATGCCCAGACATATCTTCTATTTCGAGGCTGAATTCAGCTAACCTGTTTCTCAACTGCAGAGTTTTTGTAGCATGTTGTACCTATGAGACGTTCTGCATGAAATAGTTGTGCATTATGCAGAGGCTCTCAATGTATAATGTTATCAGTTAGAACAGACATATAGAACAACTCCACATCTGATTCACCGACTGATTACATAGCTTTTATTCATGCAGAGTAGTGCTTTTCACAGGGCTTGGCCATATACATTCCCTTAGTCCATTCATAGCATTAGCTGCTCAACTACTCATAAATTTGAAAACTATATTAAAAATACATTAAGTACATTTGGAAGCAGCAGATGTACTCTGCATCACAGAGAGAATAAATGTACGGAATCAGAGTAGCACAGAGGTTGCAGTTCAGGAAGATAAACCATTTAAGTGTCACTTGAGGGATTTGTTACATGAGATGTTCCTCTGGTTCTTTTTCTCACAAGCAAAATTTTACTCCTCAACCTTGCACCAACTTTCAATCCCAAAGCAGTAATAACACCTTTTATCATGGAAAAGTACATAAGACTTGGTTCTTTATTGTAACAAAAGGGGCAAAAGACATGCAAAAAAAACTGTGTAGTTTTACCGAGCCTCTCACAATGATACTCTAAGATGATCATCATGTCCACATATGTTCCACAAGACTATAGGGCGTGACTAACCCAGGTACTGCAAATAGCCAAGAGAAGACACTGCTAGTGTCCCGTGATGGCTAACTCACTTTCTCAATGACCAAAGCAGAATGACATAAAATAAATCCAGATCTAGTGTGTTTGCTAGCACACACTTATTGTTGTCTAAATTTATGAGGCAAGACCCTGGATATTACAGACATTTAGCTGGCTTACCATAAAAATACAAATGTATAACAGGGACTGCCACCATTCAAATGACTGCAGATACACTCAAAGTAGCTTGATATCATTGCAAGCAAAGTAGGTACGGCAGTGCAAAACTTAGAGCGAGCCACACTCACCTCTAAAGCTCCACAGAAGGTCAGGAAGTCACAGCTGTGCTCCATGGCATGGCCTTTCATATGCAACCAAGCTGGATGAAAGAGCTATATCCACCCAAGCTGCAGTCACATCCCTTCATTCCTTCACAAAACTAATTGGGCATTGCTTCATTTATTTTTACTCTCCTTTGCCTATTTTTTAGCTTTATTCTGAAATCATAAGGCCCAGAAATACATATTTATTATAAAATCAAAGCTAAGTTTCTCCATCTGTCAATCTCTGAAGTTCCAAGAACAGCACTAACTACCGTATGACTCAAAAAAAAAAAAAAAAAAAAAAATACAAGATTTGGCAACATAATAGAGCAGGGGCCAAGCATTCATTTTTTTTTTTTTTCTGGTAGAGAGGAATGATAAGGTGACACAAATCTCCTTTTCTTCTTCTGCTACCATGAAGAACTTTGAGAAAGGCCAAGAGGCAGTCTGCCACCGTCCTTAACATAAGTTTGTTGGAGCAAAACTACAAGTAGCACTAAGACTTTAACTTAACACTTGCCTATCTGCATAAATTAAACCAATCAAAACAGCTGTCATTAATAACAACACTGACATCTTATTTCAAGCATTCAGTCTCTTGGAGCGTGAAACTGTCACGCACTCTCTCAACAGAGTTTCTACTAATTTGTCATCTCAGAGAATATAATTGAGTTGGAAACACTGCCTTCCTTTTGTATTGGAAGCTAAATCTGTCTATAAGGGTATGTTGTTTAAATACTATGAAGAGGTAGATTAACTAACAGAAGACTGAAGCGGGCTGATACAGAGCATCTGATTGATTTGCTATGGCACCTATACTCTACATGCTGATTACAGTTGTAAAGGCAACACTTACTCTGTCAGAAAAATTGTTTTTCCAGATGAAAAAATGCATCAAAACCAAACCAAAATGATCACCTAACAACCTCTAACTTAATGTAAATTGTGCCCATCTGTAGGTGCCACGTTCATTTGCAGCCCTGAATACACTAACAGGCTCAGCAACCTCCTTCCCTCAACCCCAGGCTTTTAGCTGCCTGTGCTCAAGGCCAGTTCAGATATTGTGCAGCCTTGTAACCTTGGATCACACAAGCTGTGAGAAAGTGCTGCAAGAAGCCTCTGCTGGGTCCTCTGCTGCACTTAATCTCAGGTGCTCAGTCCTCACCTGAGCTATCCTGCAGCAAGTATGTCTGTGCCTGATCTTGTACCCTGCTGAACCTGATCCTGCCTTGCTTGACTTGACTTTCAGACTGGATCTCAAATCTACCTTGTCACTACAGACTCATCTGGTCCATATTGTACTGTTGACTGAACCTGGTTTCTGTCATCACACCTGCTTTACTCTTTGTGTTCAGATAAAGTGGTGCTGAACCCTGGTCAGTAAGACCACCGCCTCTGCCTGCCCTGCAACCACCACTGACACCCACCTTGCCTTTCCCTGCAGAGCAGCCCTTCTCGATGATAGCAATTATTCTACAAAGTATGTGCAAAAAAATAACATAAAACCCCAAACCCATGCACCCAAAGAAAATCTCCAGGCAAAAAACATACTATGCCCAAAAAACATATATTACTCTGGAACAGCTGCTTCCCTTACTTAGTTTTTCATTTTGCTCTATGTTTTATAAGTAATGATGTTCTTAATACAAACTAAACATACAAATCCAAGTATTCAAATAGTTCCCTGCAATTTCCCTGGAAGGCAAAGTTTGCCACTCACTCCAGTAGGATAAAACAAGTAATAAATACAATAATACACAAAACATAATTAGATAATTAATGTAAATAATGTACTTAATTAAAAGATGAAGTAAAATTAGATTTGAAGAAAAAAGTTTTTCTTTTCCTAGCTATGTCTATGATCCCTGTTTTTATAGTTTCAGCAACTCAAACTATAGTCAGACCATGACATAGATTTCCAGACATAAACAGCAAAAATATTTTTTCTGTATGCACATATTCAAGTACCACTCAAATACCATACATGAAAGGCTTCAGATACATCAAACGTAAACCAGAGTCCAGGTGGGAAAAAAGTGTGCCAATGCAGAAAATTTTGAAGATAAATGTGAATTTCAATTAACTGGAAACTCTGTAAGACAAATATTTACAATGTGCTTATTTCATCATACTGATTTTAAATCAGCAACTGGCCTCTTTCTTTTCATTAGAAAGTGCATAACTGAAGCCAAATGAAAAGATGATACCGCTGGTGAGGATTAGTAATTTAAAAGTGGAGCCATTTCATTAAAATTCTTTAGAAATATAGTGAGGTTCAGACAATTGCATATTTTTGTTTATAGTTAGGATAAATACTTCTATGCCAATTCTGAAACTCTACTGTATACCTTCCTACAACAGAGGTGTTATTTTTCTTACTATAGGCAGTATATGCAGCTTTTGAAGAAACACTGCATTTTTGCTAATTCTGTGAGACAGAATTCTAGTTCAATTGAAAAAAGCAATGACACACACAGTCTGCCAGAGCTTCTCTCTGTGTCAATAGAGAATGCTTTCTCACATCCTTGATACCTGAGATTTTTGGGGAGTACTCTTTGCAATTAAGTTAAATCCAAGTGCTAATTCCAAATCAAAAAATAATTTTTACTAAGAATGTAGCTTTCTCCACCTTGTGGGATTTTTCCCTAATGTGGAAACTAAATCTGCTATTACTGTGCAAGAACTATAATTGTTGCTAGATTGTGACAGACACACAACAGAATCGGAGACTGACTTGAGTCAAGTTTTGTCTGGTGTTTGACACTTGAAGAAGAAAATTCTACCTTAAGAGTCCAAAAGTTCCAAAGAGCCCTGAGTTCTCCCCTTTCTGAAAACCCCTTGCCCACGGGAAACATTCTTTACCTATATCACACGTTATCAAGTAGCTACAACAACCAGCTGATACTAAAACCAGTAATACAGTAATTCCATTGACTGGAAAAATAGCTAGAAAGGTCAAAAACTTCTAGAGGTTAATCTGAAAAATTTGATTACAGATTGAGAGGGGGGGGAAAGAGAGAGAGAGAGAGAGAGAGAAACAGCCTTGTAATATAGCAGAGGAAAATGGAATGAAAAGGAGAGGAGTATCTTTGAAAATTCTTTTTATACTTTTCCCTGTAGTTTTGATCCACAATGAACCCCTTAAAAACAATCATGTTTATTATTTTGTAAAGCAATAATGTGAGCTGCATTTAAATAAAAGATCATATAGTACTGAATGTTCCTGATACTTTTTTATCTGTTTGACTTACGAGCTAGCAATAGCATTTTTTTCCCAAACCTTTTCTTAAGAACAAATTATTTTTTACTGGAGGGTGCTTTGTTCTCTGATAAAGAGTGTTGAAACAAAACCTGTTGGCTCCAGCCTTTGCCACTGCTAAGCAGTGTAAGGTGAGCACACAGTACAGCCAGAGGTATGACAGAAAGCATACTTCTTTCCTCCATGCCTCACTAAATAATACATTGGCAAGACGAGCGCATAAGAGATTTGGTGTCTTGTAACTACTATCAGACATTTGTCTATGAAGCTTCATGTTCATTAGTCAAATGAGACCAGCGAATTAGAGAATGTTTAAATTTGTCTTCCTTTAAACAGGCACAGGACGACTGTAGCAGAGTTACAACACGAAAACTTGACTGAAAAGAACACCATGGTAAGATAAGCTCATTAAAAATATGCAATTTAATGGATTTTTTGTTGAAATAGGTTATCTAGCATGGGGCTTGATACTGTGCATGTAATAAACGAGAATGAGGAGATTTAAAAAAAAGAAAAAAGAAACAGGTATTTCCTTTAGTTTAGTCCCATGAATATGAATAATGCATGGTTTCTAGTACTCTCTTACTAGATGAAACAATGTGTCAATGGCAGCCTGTGTTTAAGATGTGCAGAACGTTAAGTGAGAATTAGCGCTCCAGGGTGACTCACTTCAGAACGGTGGCACCTGGTAACATTTGCTAGGATGAGTGTCACTCACAGTTTATATTTGAAATGTTGTTTCTCAAAGTTTTATAATTTAGTTATGAGTATTTGTGTCAGGATCAAGTTTGGCATATTAAATGACAGCCCAAATGAATCTGACTAGGATCCTGAATGTGCTTTTAGTTCTGTAGTAATGAAAGACAATTCTAGTTCTTTTCATACGCTTGTCTGAGCTGCGTTTTTTTAAAAGTAGTATCTGAAATGTAAATGTAGTAATGCTACAGATACTTGAGGCTCTGTTTACCTGCAGAAGAAACTGCAAGTTTTCCAAGTGCCAAAAGCATGCACCCAGCTATCATGTGCACATTTAAAGAGTCTTCAGTGGAGAAAAGTTGTTATTTAGTAAAAAAGCAGTTAGTGAATGTTATTTACTAGAGCTAGAGGAGAAGTAATGCAGCTACTGGTCTTCCCTTGCATTCCCCTTAAGCCAGCATTCCCATAACTAAGGGCTTAGCTGCTTTTTGTTCTGGAGCATCCTCTGGACCTTATGGATCTTGCTCTAGTGGTTGGGAAAACATATTACATTGAGAGACATAAGATTTTTCACTTTCAATATGCTGATCCTTCTCTAAATTCTATTTTCCTCATACTTTTCCGAAGTTGGAGAGAGTACGAGTTAACTGGAGCCAGGCTTTCAGAGTGGGATAGAAGGGGAGCTGTCAAAGGCAGAAGCTCAATGAAACAGAATGGGAGATCACCTTGAGCCCTAGCCTCAAAAGGTGTTTTCTTTTTTTTAAATCACAAGAGAAGGAAATCTAGCCCAATATGCAAGCTTGCGTCTCACAAGCTGATTAAAGTTATATTACAACTCCTCATGCTCACTCTGCTAAATTTTTTATTGCTTCATGCATGCACAGGACTGTGAACTTTCTTGGCTTTGGACCTAGCCAAGTGGCTCAGCAGCAATTTGGCTAGGAAAGGGAGACATTTAGTTTTCTATCACTATATAGGTTCAGGTCAACGATCACTGAGGTCCATAAACAGAGACTGTTGTCCTTTTGTGTCCCCACAAAAAACTTTAATAGGATGGATCTTCATGTGTAAATAAATGTATTTTTTCCCTCCATCAAATAACCTACTTTTGTGTATAATATTTTAACAGTTACACTGATGCCATATCAGCCAAAAGTCCAGCAAAGCTTTGATTCTGTTCTAATATTTTTTCCCTGATTGGATGGGAAGTCTTTGACAGTTTTCTATTAAAAAAACACAACATGAAAGTTCATCCTCAGGGGCTGGGCAAATGACAGTTGCTTGACAACAGAATTCTCGTAATGTCAGAAGAGGACTTCCTAGGTATTCACAGTTGAGTAGACATGGTTATATTATCCCTAATATGGCTAAATGAATATAGCTAAACTATACACCTGTATTTCTGCAATTAAACTGTATCATTTTACTGGTATTGTTACAATTTCTATGTACTTTCTGATAGTAAACAAATGAAGGTGTTTACATGCAACAAAAAAATTAAGATAGCAAGAATACAATGAAAACATGGGTTTAAACACATTTTGCAAAAGCATACACAGCAAAACTGATGCAGTTTTTCTGAAAGCACTTTTAATTACTTGCATGAATATATTCATCTACCAATTGAGTAAAGAGTCTGTGAACAGTAGAAGGGGACTTATCTCATTTATAATGCAGGAAGAAAAATACCATTTGAATGATCCTACTGTGAAGATACATATATCAACAACTTCCATAAAAAAAGAAAAAAAAGAAAAAAAAAAGAAATACACTGGATAATTGCAAGTAATGAATTTGCAAAATCTGTAAGTCTTCCTTAATTTTTTGCCCAGAAAAAGTACACATTTGTCAGATTTATTAAAGGTAACAAAGAATTCAAGTAGGCCTCTTAAGAAACCAGTGGCTACAGATCCAAAGGATCTCAAAGAAATGCAGGAAAAGAAAAATCTAGAATCCGATTGCACAGTTTCTGAACACTATACTACCACTGGCCTCATAAAATAAATACAGATATGCAAAAAAGTTTACAGGTAACATTCACAAAGACCTAATTTTGAGGGCTATGCAGCATTTTACTTGTTAACAAAAATCTCATCATCAATTTCTGCCAGAATGACTGCTTACTAGCTAATCTAATCTGGTTTTGATCTGCAATCTTATTCTCTTAAAAATATTACATTTTGCCACAGAAACAAGTTTTTGTCCCACAGAGTAAGGAGAAAGAGAGGCGATGCTCTCTGCAGAGTTTTACCCTGGCTGAAATCTTTATCCTGTAACACTGATAACAAATTGTTTGTGTTTTGTTCATTTTTATAGGCTGTTACTTAACTGTCACGACTAATTCCATGTCCGTTAGATAGTGCATCATTCAAAACGCTTCCTTCACACAGGTCAACTTAACTCATGGGTTTGCTGCAACAAATGAGACTCAGAATATTAACATAATATATGAGATTAAGTCCTGCCTTGCCACAGGTCCGTATTCTGCAACTGGTGAGTTTAACAGCTGCCCTTCATTTTGGGTTAAAAGTCAGATCCATCTTGGATCTTTCATGGAACCATACAGCTCAGAACAACAGACATATGTGGCAGAGGAAGGAAGGGTGTTACCGTTTTGTCTGCAGGAAGGGGAGAGGATAGGAGAAGCCTTGCTTCAGTGAAAGGGAAACAAAAGGATGTCACAGCCTGGTACTGCCAAAGGGAGAGAGAAGTCTTGGGCCAAATTCTGGTTAGAAAGGAGGTGAAAGCTGTAAGCCAAGAAGCTTTTTCTTATTGCACTCAAAGAAAGTGGATCATGAATTTCTTTTTTTAGAGATTCTTGGGGGGGGGGGGGGGGGGGGAGGAGCCACAATACAGATTTTAACTCAGCCAAATATAAGCATGAATCTGAAGTTAGAAACAAATTGTCTTGCCAAGAATGGAGGTGCTAATGAATTAAGATTTTAGTCAGGATCCCAGCTACCTCAGTGGCTAAGCAGTAGTTGGGTTTCAGTTCCTGTTAGAATTTATTTCTCTTTATTATTTCAGATGCATTTTTTTTTACTTAATCTCATTTTGAATGAAGGATGAAAACTGTTAACTTTGAGTACTTGCTACAGGGCACTTCATGTAGCAGATGTTGAAATCAAACCTCTTGGGGACTGATCTCAGGAAATGAGTAGTAGAGTTCAGCAACTGATGGGAAATGACAGAATGTTAATTTTCCTTTTCAAATGTACTGTGAGAGAGCTGGAAAAAGCTTCTGTGAGAACAGAGAAGGTCAAATGATCAGAAAGATTTGATATCAACACTTAGTGCTTTACCTGCTGGAAGAATTACTGTGCAATTATGGGTACTGCAGTAGGATGCGTTTCTGGATTAAAGAAGTATTTTCTCACTAACAGCTATATAGCAGTACTCCTATATTATAAGTACATTAATATGGTGTGTCTCAGTTTACAATACTGATAGCTGTATCAAATCTAAAAAAAAAGAGCAGCCACCTGTCACAACACCTTTCAGTGCAGCACACACTGATTACCAAGCAATCATTAATTAGCTCCAGTTTGTTTGAAATTCTCCCCAACTGAGCGCTTGCTATTCTTCTGTTTACAGTAGACAGCAATTTTGCTAGTAACCTTAAGAATAAAATACATGAATATCACACTTAATTCGCTCTTTAATTAACATACTCATATTGTATCAGCACACTGACCCCTTTCATTGACTCTTGCTGTAAAATCTTCATTAATTAGATTTTAATGGATCTGGTTTTGAAAGTTCAGCTGTGAAATGTGAGGAAACACTACATCCAATGGCTTTTATTTTGAGGTCTTTCAAAAAAATATATAATTCCTTTTAGCTGTTTAGCATTTCAAGCCATTCTTAACAGAATTATGATGGATTATCATAATGCTGAAATAAGCCCTGATTTTCTTCTACAGAAAGAAGGAACCAAAATATTGACTGTACCTGCAATAATAATATAGTTCTTTATAATACTGCAAGCTTTAATAGGCATGCAGCTAAAATATATTTTAATAAGGAGGTGTAAAACTGTTTAAGGTTTGGGAGTGGCAGCTGCCACAGATCCAAATATCTCACAAGCATCAAGACTAGCCTTCACAGTAACTTCACGCACTTTGATATTGCATCCAATTCACTAGAGCTTGTTTAATATACCTGTTGCAATAGCTACAGACTAATTCTTGCTGTAATTGTATTTTAGAAAAGGTCCTTCTCGATTATTTTTTCAGATGTACAAAAGGGCATATAAAGTAGTTTCCAAAAAAAAAAAAAAAAGTCATAAAAAGCCATACATGTTTTAAAGAAGTAAAAAGAGCAGCAACTTGTAAGAACAAAGTGAAAAAATACAAGTAATTTCAGCATATTTAATAGAAATTACTAATAAGCAATGAATTTAAAAAATGATGAAATATCATTACCATGATGAAATCTGTTAGATCACATGTTGTTTCCATGGAAGGGGCCAGCATGTGTTATTACCAACTTTGATGGATACAGGAGTAGATCCTCCTTTTGCTTTGCCTATGTCCACACCACATCCACAACAGTTTATCTCTTAGTCTATGTATGGTTCAGAGCACAATTCAAACTACTGCTGCCTGTCTCAAGATGGATTAAAGGAGAGCTAAAAAGACCATTAATTTTGCATAATGACTGTTTTCAAAAATAAGTTATCAATCTCTGTCATTTTAGAATTTTCCTAAGTATTATACTCAATATGCAGCACACTAAATTTAACTTTCAAATTAACCAACTTTCAGTTTAACAAAAGCCTAATATGCTACTCCTCAAATTTGGAAAAATAAGAAAGAATTAACTCACTTCATCTCCTTGGTACAGATGCTGCACTCTTGACCTACAAAATGCACTTGTTATCATGTGATCCTCCGAACTTAGTGACCTAAATTATACACTAGTCCTTTTTCCTCTTAACATATTTAAATTTTTTTTAAAAAAAAATCTTTTTAGATATTGGAAGCATATAGTGACTTTGGTAAAATCTGTCTTCCTTAATTTTATTTCATAGCATTCCTGAAGCTTGGAAACTTGTTTAGTTGCTCATGTTCATTTCACATTGAGTCCTTAAACTAAAATTCTAGTAACTATTTATTAATCCAAGATACTTAATTGCTGATCACATTTTAGGAGAAAAACAAAGTAAAACTAATTAAAGAATCAAACATTCGGAATGGATTAATCAAAATCACTTGACAGAAATATATACAGTCATAAAAGCCTTTCCCCTTTATAAATCTGCAGTGTAAGCAGTAACTGGTATATATTCTCCAACTGTTTTCTATATCCTTCATGCGATACCCTCCACTCCTTGCAGCTATAATTGCGGTATTTGACAAAATGCAAGTTCACAGAGGTCAGTGACTCTAAAATTTCTAACTATATGCAAAGTGGAAAAGTAGACTTTGCTAGAATAAATATTTAACAATGTTGACACCTTCACATGGATGAGCAATGTATCAGTACAGAAAACAGGGCTAAACAATTTGTTTTAATAACAGAAATGTTTTAATGCAGTTATCACTCTTCTAACAGTAGCTCTGCTTCATCATAACAAAATCATTGAAATCAGGAGTCTCTTCACTTAAAAAGAACAACCTTTACACCTACTCTTCAATATAAGAGTTGATGCATCAGAGGATTTGTCAGCAGTCTCTTTAAAACATGCACTAGTTATGTATAAAGTTCCAGAAGCACTACTTGGAAAAGATGCTGAATCTGCTCCAGATGGTTTTACCGTTACTAGTTTTTTCAGCTTGGATTGTGCAGAAACAGGGATCAAGGCTTAATTACACTATAGCTTACTCATTCAAGTACTGGAAGTTCCTTTTGCATGTGCAGGCACCACACTGCAAACAAATTTATGCACAGATCTTGTACTTCATGCCCATGATAAAGCCAGATACTGATAGTTCACAGATGTAGATAGGTAAACCTGATCCTTCTTTCGACTCTATATATTCTTGGAAGTTAGCAATTCCTGCTATTTAAAGGAAATTTTTTTTCCTCTTTCCTTTCAAAAACAAATAAACAGGAGTTCAGTGGTTTCTAGAAAACTCACTTAGCTTGGAAGAGGTAATTTAAAGGTCCAAAATTTGTTCAGCTGCACAGGCCTCCAGCCTTGGTGGTCAGACAGCCAGCTGCATACACCTCAGCTCTTCTACAAACACCATTTGAACTAACCTCTCTCAATTCTCTTAAAACCCATGTATCATTTTAAAGCAACATCTCATGTTTGTCATCTGTGTACCCAGGCGTACCCTGGTGGCATCCAAGCACTCAATTCACAAACCTGTGTTTGAGAATCAGATTCCGTTTAGTAAGAATGCACCACACTGACCAAGATATTTTATATAACTGCAAGTAGATTAATTTAAGTTGTTCCTAACAAGGATAGCTTGGATGTGCTCCAAACCATGAACCTGAATAATAACTGTTGGAATTTGAGGTCACTAATGATGCTTTTCCCAGTTATAAACAATGAGGTGTTTGGGGGGTTTTGTTCATACAATAGATCTTCTGTGGGATTGCTGTACTTCTAAGGAAGTGGAGTGGAACTGGCTTTTTCCTGCCCCTGTTTCCTGCTGGCTGGGATCTCCCTTTCCATTGGGAAGTGGCTTATGTCCTTGTCCATGGGCCTGTTCCATGGCCTGTCCCCTGACCCGTGAGGGCTCCTGATCTGCCCCTGCGGTGGCTACGGGTCCACCTCAGCCCACTGCGCGGCATGGGCACCCACGCAGGGCTCGCCTGCTCCTGACCCCACATACGCGTTGCTTTGGCAGGGCACGCTGGAGCTGGCCGAGTTCCCCATGGAGAAGGGCTCCCTGGAGCTCCTCCGGCAGAAATGGGAGTCCGGCGAGGCTCCGAGACCCGGCCCCCGGGGGCACTACGGCCTGGCCGGGAGCCGCCACTGCCGCCGCTCACCAGCCCCAGAGGGGCGGAGTGGCCGCGCCGCCCCGCGGTCCCCGCAGCCGGAGGGGGCCGGCCCCGCAGCCGCGGACGGCCAGGAGAGGCGAGCGGGGGGCTCGGCGCCGGATAAAAGCAGCCGCCGCAACACCGTGGAAAAAGTGCCTGCGGACGGCGGGAGGGCGGAGGTGTTCAAGGAGGAGCTCCTGGGCGGCCCCCGCCGGATCGAGCGCTTCCCCATCGCCCTGGAGGACCTGAGGAGCCGCTTCGAGGCCCCGGGCGGCGGGGCAGCAGCGGGCAGGAAGGTAAGTGCCCGGGCGGGGGGGCACCTTCCCCCTCCGCGCTCCTCGGGGAATGAGGGCCCTGCGGGTCTTCCCCCTGCCTCACCCCGCCCTCTCCCCGCTCTCTGCCGCCGGGGACGGGCAACGCCAGCCCAGCCTGGGCGCCAGAGGACTCGCCCCTGCCCTGCCAGGACGCGCTGGGAAGCGGCTCAAGGGAAGGGAGAACATCCTGCCACCTACCCGACCCCCGCGAGCCGTGTCCAACCCGACGCGCTGCGTGAGCGGAGGAGCGGGAGGGATCGCGGGGCGAGGCGGCGGCGGGGGCACCTGAGGCGGCGCTGTCCGGGACCGGCCGTTGGGCCCCCCGCGGCGCCGCGCCAACGGCACTAACGGTCGCCCGCGCGCTGGGCACGGTTACCTGGCGCCTCACGGGGCAGCGCGTGCCGCGCGGCGCTGTGGCGACGGGCGGGGCACTTGCCGGGTGCGGGCACGTCCCCCCGGTGAACAGAGGCCAACAGACCCTAGTGACGATAAAATCAGTCAGTTTTATTTCTAAAGTACTGAATGGCACCGGTTCTCGTAAGTTCACTCCCTATAAAAACCCAGTTTGCTTTGCCTGCCTTTGTAGATGGTTTAAGTACCTCTAAGAAGAAGTCAGTAGCATGATCTTCCATTACTGATGAAAAAGTGAGTTCATACAGGTGAAGTGCTTTTGCCACGGTTTACTGATGACTTAAGAATCTAGAATTGAAAATTAAGTTTTTGTACAGTAAAAACAAAGCGAGTTCTGAGCAGAAAATGATTCTAGCAATATTAATTTTTTAAATGCTTTTATCTCTTTTGTAAATGTGATGTAAGTAGGTGGAAGTATGCCAAGTGGGTTTTTTTTTTTTTTTTTTCCCAAATGGAATAATGGAATAAAATGAGCAGCAGTTCCCCTCCCATAAAGTTTTCTTTTTTAATATAATGTAGGTTTACAACCATATTTTAAATACTTCCATATTTTCAAGAGGAAACAACCATCAAAAAAGATTTCAGAAGTATCTTGTTTTTTCTGTATATGCAGTTTACAAATAAAATTCACACAAAGAGTACAAACACTTAGGATTTGTGTCTGTGAGGTAGGCCAGTGATCCTGTATTAAATTTCACACCTGTCATCTCAGCATAAATGGAGTTTTGATACTTACTTAATTCTGGTGTCATTCGAGTCCAGAAATGGGGTAGAAAGCCCAGCTTTATGCCATACTCTTTGCAATTTGACTCAGTGTACCTTTTTTACTCAACTGACAAAATTGTTAAAATAACTGTTCTATGCTTAGCACAAGATTTTTTTTTTTTTTTTTTTTTTTTTTTTTTTTGATACAACCTCTGCAACTTAGATGAAGTATGAGGAGCTTTGAGACAACCTCTTAACTTAAAGGGAGAAGCTATGGAGAGGAGACCTGCCTCAGGAAGACTATTCCACTGGTTAAAATCATCACAAAATTTGTTAGTAACTGCAGCACACCCAGCTAACCTGAACTTTGATGGGTCCTGAAAGGGATAGTTCAGTACTGGACAACCTTGATCAGTATCTAATAGCAAATAATATATAGCTTTCCTTACTCTAGTAGTTTCATTCAAGTCTAGATCTTTTGAATAGTTGCTGAATGGCACCATCTGCCAACCTGTTAGATTTGGTAACTTAGTCTGCAATTATGCTTTGCTAGTGCTTTATTTGGGGAGGGGAAAAAAATAAGATATTACGGTCTGAGAGAAGAATTCTCAACTGGAAGTATTTGCATACACTTTAAAACTTTGTGAGCCAATTGCATCTTATTTGTAAAATAGCATTGACTCCTTTTCAACTGAGAAACTTGCTGTCACTTTACACCTTGGTTCTCTGTGACATTATAGGCTTGGACAAATTGCAAACTGTAGTTGTAATAATTTTTTTGCCCAGTTTTTATTCATGGGCTGGCTGTAAATACATTGAGGAAGAAGTATTTCTTTGAGATATTTGAGAAGTTAGCCCTTTTTTTTTAAGCAATTATTAAATGTCATGTCATTTTTTTCTGCATATCTAAAAGGTGCAACCTATTAGATAAAGCAAGTATACAGCTGTCAAAGATTTTTTTTAAACTTCTTTAAAATTAAAAAACACCTTGAAATTTGTGAAGCAGTGATTCATGAGCTCTTTAAAGTCAAATCATCCAGTCTATTTTTCTAATATTATATCCCTTTTGACACTCCTGCGTAGGTTTTGATATAATATCTTTAAACATGTACATTTTTAATACTTTTTCTATTTAAAAGATTTAAGGTGTCTTCAACTTTCTACTTTCATTATAGGCAGAACCCTTAAGGGTTTCAAATACCTGAAACACATTCTTTGAAAGGTAGCAGACCTCAGTGGTAAGGACACTTAATTGTGAGCTAACACACTTTATGTCAGGGTAAGTCATTTAGTGTATACCACCAGACAAATTACCACAAGATGTGGCAACATAGCATCTGTATTTCTGAACAGAGAGAAAAGAGTACAGAAATGCAACAACAATTTAATCAAATTGCCTACTGCCTCTAAGTCATGCTAACTATGAGCACTTTCTCACTGGGACTGAGAAAATGGGTAGAAACAAACAGAGCAGCTCTTCAAATATACTGAGCAGTTTCTGCCCTCTGCGATTCCCTTTTGAAATATTTAGAATCTCATTGCCAGAAGTTCTCTGAAGTTCAAAAACTGTCATTTACAATATCTGCCTTATTTTTTTTCCTCCAGGCTATTTAATTAAACTGTGTGTGTGGTTTGGGTTTTGTGGGTTTTTTCCTTTAAGTGATCATCAGATTGTGATTTTTTTTTCCCTGAATATTTACAACAACAGGCAGACAGGATTTAAGCAGGTAGCAATAAATACTCTCAGATTACTCTTAAGCCCTTCTTTTTTTTGACACATGTAACAGAATACACTTTCAGAGGTTGATAGTGTCTAATAGAATAGGCTACACTTATACCTCATGGAAAATTGTTTTCAGAGGCAGCTCTGCTCATCAGGCCCATAATTTGGCAAGACAAATGGGAAATTTGGCAAATATATGGCAATATACAAAGGCAATTAAAAAAAAAAAGCAAACATGATAAGAAAGGTACCATTTACAGGAATCTTCTGTAAATTGATATCCTTTCTGCAGTTCTCTGACAAGTTGCTTAAGACATGAGTTAGCAATGTTGTGTATTTTTCAAAACTTCACTCTCATTCAGCACTTCTTACAAAAAGTGATCGTAGATAAACAGACTTCTGTACAGAATCAACAACCTTCAAGCACTTCTGAGATTACCAAAAAAAAACTTGTGAATAAAATACTTTTCCAACTGAATTAGAAACATGTTTGTATATCAAAGCTTTTTTTATGGTTAATTTTCTTATTTCAATAAGTCTACATATTTAGAAGGCAGAAAACACTCTGTATTGTATTATTGCTGCTGAGCTACTTCACGAGTCAAATAAGGTGAGGACAAAATAATATCAGGTTAATTAACTGCATTTTTTGATTAAAATCTTGAATGGATCAATAGGAAATGACAAATTATAGCAACAACTAGTGAATACCTATCCTGATAAACCATTTTGAATCTAAATGCAGCACAGTCCTTATGTTACACCTGACTGCTGTGTTTCTACAAGTACCAGCTAACAGGCTGGTGCAGGTTCTGTGATGCTGTGACAACATTGCACCAGGCTTTGACTCCATGTATGAGAGCAACATCAGTCTTGTGCTTTATTATACCGAAATGCTGACACTGCCTTAAGCATAGATACACTACCTAGAGGGAAATTTTAACTGGCCTAGTTCTCCTGAATACTGTTTCATTTAAGAATATAGTTAATATGGCTTTACTTGTGGTATTTAAGATAAGCAACACAGACATTAAAGGATTTTCTTCATCTTGCAGTGGAGAATGTTTTGTTTTAGGGTCTGAAAACTCCCCCCCCCCCCCCCCCATGGTCCATGAAAATAAGTACTTACTTTCTGTCTGGGCTTAACATTTCATTTAATTCTTGTAAATCTTCATTTCCATCTAGAAAGAAAATGTCATCACTTAGGCATACACTCAGCCTCACCTCACTTTCCGAGGGGGCTTACTCCAGGCAGAACCGCAGGATAAGGAACAGCAAGGATATGAAGAGATACTCGGTACTGACAAATGGATTCTCCAAATTACACTTCATCTACTTTTTGTGTACTAGTTTGGAAATAGTAGCATGAAAAAGCTTCAAACACATTCCTAATGCTTTGTCATCCATCCAGATTTAACATATCTAGTAAAGTAAAAACATCGGACATCCAAAAGAAGTCCTCCAAAAAGTGGGTGGGTAGATAGTTCTGACTGCATGACCCTTCTCACAGATGCTTGCCAGTAAAGATACCTAGTTTCCACATCTCTTTGCTTTAACAGCTCCTTCCAATTATTTACCAACCAATGTAACTATGTTAATGGATCATATTAATAGAAGGCAGCAAGTCAAAGTCGCAGTGACATGGGACATGTGATTGGCCATTGACAGCTAACCAACAGTAGTAGGGGCTACAAGTGAATGCACAGAACAACTGCAAATGCTTGTCCAGTCATTATGCAGATAGTATTGATGGCCTTACATCCTCTAAGCTAAATAAACTGTTGATTAAAAATTACAGTTTTATTGACCTTTCATGTTCATAGTGAAAATGCAGGATACTGAAAAGTTTAAAAATTTTAATTTGGGCAGATTTGTTTATATATGTGGCTAAAAACTTATTCACTATGCTTTACCTTTTCTGCATGAAAACCAAAGTGTTCCTCTAGGTTTTGGTTGTTGGTATAGTATTTGCAAGAACAGAGTATTTTATAACTTCCACATTGATAACTTGATAAGTGAGGAATCATGAACTTAAAGAAAAGTCCTCTTTGAATAACTTGTGCCCTACTTCTTGAGCAAAGATATATAAATAAATATATAATAAATTTGTATGTATATACACACACACACACATATTCAATATCACAACTTTATATGCCACACCAGTCTTCAAAACCAGCCAGATAAGTTCTCATTTAGTCAACAACCAGCATGAAAGTTGCTTTGTAGAAGTATGTAATAAAGTTCTTAGGCACTAGTAGTTTTGACTAGATCTCTTCTCTATTTTTCTGTTGCTTTTTGTGCTGTGCACTGATAAAATGTTAAAATGAAATGTTTGATACAATTTTGTGGAATCATTCTATAAAAAAAGTATTTATTTGAAACATTAGAATTCTAATAACTACTTAAAAAGACAAAAAAGGAATACTTATTATTTACTTTCTTTTGTTAATCTTCTAGATTGTCTTTTTGTTCTTTTCTAGTGCATTTCTGCACAGTTCAATTCTTCCTCTTCACTTTTTTGCCTTTGTTATTGGCTTTTTCCCTTCTTCTAGGTGTATTCAGGTAAATGTTCTTACTCCTAGATGTTTCCTTCTCTGTCACCATATCTCATTGTTTCTCTCTTGGTTCTCTTTTCTCTCACTCTTCAATGCTAACTCTTAATAGTGTCTTTTTTCTAAAATAGCTCACTTTCTCCTTTTTTTTTTTGCCTTCTCTTTCTCTCCCTTCTTCTCAATTCTTTGCTGTCTTCACCATTTTCTGGCTGCTGCAGAATAACACTTCCTGTCCATGTACTCATTTATTTACCCGTTTACTCATTTGAGCAGTACATATCCCCTCCCCCCCACACCCAAAAAAAAGGACATTTGATTGGAAACATTGTTTGTACTGTTATGAAATGCTGTCACTTAAGCTTTGTCCTAATGGCTTTACTTATGGAGAAAAAGCTAAGAAAAGATAGATTTGAACATAAGTCTATACAAATTCAGTCATTAATATCAAAGGTTTCTGATGCTGAAGAAGTATGGATGCTTAAGCAGAGGTCATTCACTCACAGATCCTGACAACACAGACCAGAAGCTAGACAAGATTTCAGAAAAATCTGTCAAGCACAGTGAACACACAGGAGTTCTGTGAAAGGAGTCTTCTGAAATGAAATGTTGCAGCCAAATGAGTACACGTGCTACCAAAGACATTAACATCTACATACAAGAGGTAAAGACACATAAAAAAAAAAGTGGAAATTACTGATTCATCCTTTGATAAGACTGAATAAGCATGAAAAAAATGTGATATGATCCACAGCAGTCTTAGGCTTTACATGTAGCCTGTTCACTACCAGACAACACTATCCAGGGAAAGAGTACATTCCGTTACTGTTATCTGTACATAGTTACCTCTATATACAGATCATCTCAGCAAAGGTCTGAGTTTACTTTTCGTATCTGTGACACTGAAACAAAAGAAAAATCTGCTGATATCTTATCCACTTCATAATCCAAGTTCTACTGAGTGAAAGCAGTACTTGTTCTTTAATTTGTAAATTAATCAAGCCTTCACAAAATAAAATTTGTCGGTCACTTCAAAAGTTAGCAATATGGTTATGAATTACCTTATGTATTTTTACTGTTTCTATAGCTCATCTCTCTGAGTGCCAGTTCTGAGAAAGTTACTCTACATGCCAACAGTGTTTCTACCATCAAGGTCTCTAATGGAATACTTCTCTCTAGGGCTGCACTGGTTATTATAGCTAAGGTAGAAAAGTTCATTACATAGTATTCTATGATCTTCTTGCACACTCCTAATATATAACTATGAATATGATCATTATTAGTATACCCTCTCCTAAACTGTATTTTTAAACAAATATTCATGAATTTCATTCAAGTCACAGATTATTATTATTATTAAATATAATGTGATAATTGCTATTAGCATAATCTTTGCTAGAAGACTTCTATATGAAATTGCTTCAGTTCAAAGATTCTTTACAGTTAAAGTATTTTAACCTGCATTGTGAGTATCTGAATTTTCTCAAACAACTGGTATAGCAGTCATCTAGTGTTTCAGTAAACAGAAAATTGTTTATACATTATATGTTTTAATGTTCATTTGAAGCACTTGAACCCTTCAAAGTTTTAATCTTGGCTAAAATTCTCAAATGTTGGATAACATACTATTAGCATACTTAAAAAAAAAAAAAGTGACAAAAATCCTGTTAAACGGATTTTTTTTTCTCCAAGCTTTTGCAAATGGATACACAAGTAGTCATTATCTATTTGCAAAAAGCTATAGCAAAATAGTACTAAAACCAGACATTCTATCAATCATACCTTCTTCTCTTTGGTTACAGAGGAAAAAATACCAATAATGTAATGAAGTAATTGGTTTCAGTCATGGACTCAAACACGACATTCTTTACCCTGTTTTTGTAGATTACCTGCTTTTATGGCATGTATCTATAGCACATGTGTGTGCCCACATTTCTGTTCACTCTAGAAACAATATCCAAGTTTCTACAACCTCTAGTACTAATCAGGATAAAACCTTTCTTGAATAGATCTGGTTTCATTAACATTAACAGCATTGTTGCCTAAAGCAAAACAAGACTTGAAGACCTGTTAGATCAAGTTAAATATATCTGTGTAGACAAACTGATGTCTAATTACCTATTCACATAGTCCTATTTTTGTAGTACCTGTGTAACTCCTCCAGCAAAGCGAAAATGAAGCACTAAAAGGAAAACTTTCTTCTTATAATACAGTAAGATTTTTTTTTCACTATGAATGAACAAAGCATGAATAAAGATTGAGTTTATAAGCCAAATTCTCCTAAACCACTGTTCCTTGGTTCTGATGGAGCCTACCTGTTTTAGGAGCTTATGGATAATGTATCATAGAATCATGGACCACTAGGACCAGCCCCCAAAGGTTTCTCATAGCTGAGCAGAGACCTTGAACTAAACTGTTGTGTTTAGTTCGTGACCCTGGGAGTGATAAATAGGGAGCAAAATGTTGGATTACTGAGTTCATTTCATATGGGTCTTGTAATACTGATTTAATAACCTAGTGATTTTTACACTATTTGGGGTTCTGTTCAGCTTCATTCCTAGATTTACTGTGCTGCACTAATCAAACCTAGAAGCTTCATTATTTTTATTGGTATTATACTTGCAAGATACTTTTGATACTTGTTTGAAGGCCAATTAAAAGGGGAAAAAACAAAAATTTTTTTATGTAGTTGGAATCCCCATTCCTTTGGACCCTGGTACATTTAGCTGTTGAATAATTGTCCTTTGGCCCTCTACTGCATGTATCATATTACACATTCAGCTATCTTTTCTGTATGCTTCATTTTTGCCTTTCTGCTCTTGGGTGATTTTTGCTTTCAGATATATTGTAGATGTGGTCTCCCATTTGGGTGTTCTAGACTTGCTAAAATTTTTTCTTTCTCTCATCACTCCCACCCAGAGATAAACAATACATCAGCTTTTATCCTTCAAGCCAACTTTGCCTATATGATAATGCTGATGTTAGTTTTCTTTCCAACAGAAAACTCTCCAGTTCTATTTTGCTTTTGTAAACTTTGAATGTCTGTAGTTACCTCCATGGTACTGTGATGCAGGATTGCTAATCCCCATTCTTCAGTCCTAACTTTAGTGAAGGCAGCAAGTCAAAGTCACAGTGACATGGGACATGTCTCTTTTCAAAGAAACAGAGAAGTGTTAAGTTATTGCACCCTTAGGATCACATCAGCACTAGATCCATTTTACTATTTATCCTAGCAGTAAACAACATCCCTTCTACCCCTCCCTGCACTTCTTCGGATTTTGACTAATTTCAAGTGCAAATGTAAACATACCAAAGTAATGCTATGACCAGCTTGAAGTCATCTTTTTGTAGTCATTACTGTCTTCTCATTATCAGATTTCCTGTGTAATAGATTGTAATGGAGCCTGCAACTGTGTTTTGGAAAGGCCCATAAAAATTAAAAAAGCTAAGACAAACTAAATTAATGCTTGAGCTGTGGCTTCACAACTGCAGGAAGTACAACCACAAATCTTGCTCTTACTGTAATATGGGAATTACCATTATCAAAGAATATTCAGATCCAGTACTTCTATTTCTAATCTCACAGGTTGTCCTCTGCCCAAGCTTATTTACTTGATAGAAGGAAACAAACTCTTTTGCAAATGATGAATGCACTGGGGAAATACACCTACAGAAAGCACATAACCTCTTTTCATGGAGGAGCAAATACTGCTTCCTTTATATATGGTACCGGAAGCCCACTCATAAAAATACAGCTGCAATACATAATCTTACTTTTACATTTCAGTTTGTTTTCTAGAATAGCAATATGCTTTTGATGTGATGTATATTTTTACATGCTGTTATCAAGAAGTATTCTTTTCATAAGACTAAGTAAAAATTAATTATGTTCCATTTTAAGTTAAAAGAATTTTCATACAGATCATCCACAATGCAGTACATAAAGGACAGCATGACTTCTTTCATCTCACTTGGAAATGCTGCTTCTTTACTGTATACTGTACCAAATTTATTCTTAAAACTAACCCCTGTGATATGATGTAGATTTTTGTCTACATTTTCTTTGTTCTTTTAATATTCATCAAACTGCAATTTCTAGTAGAAATAAGGACCTGCAAAAATCCCTGATGACTGCAACTCAAGCCTCACTTTTTTTCACCCTTTTGAACCTGTTGTCTTAATAAAAACAGAAATGGTATTTGAGCTAGCATATTAGGGCATTAAAGAACACTCCATGAGATTGAAATGATGGTAATTGTTTTGCAAATAAAACTGTTAGAACTGTTACAACTGTTTAAGTTGTAATATTGTATCACACTGAATGACTTCACTAAAGTTACAAATAACTCACCACTGGTAAACTCCAAAAGCCTAAGATTAAAGCATGTCCATATTTGTCCTGCAATTTTAAAAATATTCTGCAAATTGCATTATAATATGTCTTTTCAAATAGTCTATTTAATTGTAGTGAGCTCTGGTCAATGCTCTTTTATATATGGTTAAACGAAGAGAGGTGTGTGTTCTAACACTCCCCACTTATGTATATTGATGGAGAATAGGTTGGAAGCTTGTTAGGAAAGCAAAGCTATGAAATCTGTAACTAGTGGAAACAATTACAGGAAACTGTTAAATAGTAAAGGCTAAATAGTAATTAAATAACTATTTTCAACTGACTTGCAAGCTTTAAGGTAAGCTTTGTCCTATAAGCAATTTTTCCTGAAATTACTCCTAGCACTTTAAATTTAATTTGATTAATTTTTGTCACATTAACAAACTAAATGAACTATTTGTTATCCTTTGTCTTCTCTTTGGTACTATTTATTCTGGGATCATTTTTTTTCTTCCTACTTCAAGGAGCTAGGAAGAGCCAAAGTAACAGTCTGCTTATACAAAGACTTTAATATATGCTATTTTTTTCCACCTTTATATTGCCAAGCTCATTTGATTATGGCAGTGTATGAGAAGAGTAGAATAATATTATTAACACGTACTATGCAAAGTAGATGATGTAGATGCAAACTGCATAGCCTCTTGGTAAAGGCTTGTCATTTTCAGGAGTTTAAATTCTAATAATGAAAAAGTAGAGGTTTTATGAAAATTATTATTAAACTTTTTTTTTTTTTTTTTTTTTTTTTTTTTTACCAGTACAAGCATATAGTCTTAGCAACTCACTTAGGAAATAAAATAGCAACATTTAATTGCTGATATTGCAAGTGTAAATAACTGTAGGTAGTTTGATTTTTTCAAACCAGAAAAAATATGTTGGCCACATAAGGATTAGCAAATAAAAATGAGATTAAGACAGACAGACAGGATCATGTACCTTCCAACACTGCTAATATGCTTTTCAGTGTAGAGCCTTCATTGTTTAACAAACTGAAGAATACCTTTATTGTCATCATCAAGTTAAAATCTGCTGTCCTTTACTCCGACATAAATAATATTAGTTCAGCTTTACCAGGTGGCTTGAGGCAGAATATGGCCCATCATCTTTCTTTCACTTAACTGAAGTCCTATAACTTAAAATTAGTCATTTAAAATTAAATTCTCCTTTTGTACACAGATAATGATAGCTCAGTGGATTAAAGTATTTGTGAATCAATTGACTATGACCCAAAACTCAAAAGCAGAATCCTTTCTGCATCTTTTGCCAGAGGTCCCAGCAGAGTAACATATATACACAAGAGCTCACATGTAACCTGCCTTAATATGCAGCGCAGTGTCTGCTTCTGTGGTTTTCTCCCATCAGCAGGATAGATGCATCTCAAATAAGGCTCATGCAAGTGTGAAAATGTAGCTCAAAATAAATAGGTGAAGTCCACTTGGCCTGATAATTTTAAAGATATATATGACTGGATAGGCTTAGTCATCATAGATGCTTCTAAGTGCTGTTGCCTTTGCACGAAAGACTCTGATGGACATGCAACATCACTGACTCTCTGCAGAGTCACGGTGGACATGTGACTCTCTGCAGAGCAAGAACATTAGTGGAATTTTGGGAACAATTCCTGTTTTAAATGAATAGCATATTTTGGACAGAGAGAGTTACATTTCATGCCCCTTAAATGTTTTCATCGTTTTCTCCTCTTTCAGTTGTTTGACATAGATGGCAGAAATTTTAAAACTTTGCCTATGTCTTAGGGCCCAAGAAATATACCAGTAGATTAAAAAGCAACAAGCTGAGTGAAATATCCATTTGAAAAGATAAGTTTCTGCTATTTTATTTCTAACACTGATGAGGCCTATTAAAAATAAAATGATAAAACGATATTACCAAGCTGATAAAGTAAGATTCTGCTTAAAAGAACGGGAGTAAGCTGTGGAGAGTGTTTATATGATTGGATGAGTAAAAAAATAAAATATATACAAAGTCTGTACTTTTTTGTTTTGCAATCCTTCATATAGATTTTATCATCTACTGAAATCTATTACTAGTATTTAGCCATAAATCTTGGATTACAGTACCTACCTTAAAAAAAAAAAAAAAAGGAAAAAAAAAGAAAATACAATGCAGTGAATTAATTTTATCTTCCTAAGAGGTGTTAAAATTTCTATCTATAGACTACATGTTAGATGAATATTAAAACTGCAATATTGTTGAAGTGCTTACAACCATTGCTATCTGCATAAAATCTGCAATAGTAGGTCATATGTTTATTCTTTAAACAGATGCACCTTTAAAACAACAGTTTCTTTTGTATATAGACCACTCAGAAATTCTGCTTGAGAAACAAGCAGTTGAAAGGAGAATCACAATATATAATATATTATATAAGAAACTCTAAGACCTAAGACATCCAGTTGTGACCACCAGAGCAGCATGTTAGAAAAAGTACAGCTTGAAGGAATGATTTCATTAAATTATGTTAAAATAATAAAGCTGACTGGATTTGGCATTCACTCATGGAATTTTGATATATATCCAAGTCAAGTGATGAAACAAATCCATAAATTACATATTACTTAGAATATATTCCTCCATGTTCCTCAGTCACATTTTGAACACAGTTGTAGGATGCTACGAACCTGCTCTGCACCCCACCTGTATCATGTCTTTGCTTTGGAGTGGCTATAGGCAGAGGAGGAGAAGGACAGAGAATTAACTAAATTATTTTCCTTGGAAATCAAGGCACTCTCTCACAATGAAGGAAGAGGCTAATGGAATTCAGCAAACCAGTTTATGCTGTGGTACACATTTTGTTGCTCCTTTCTGCTTTGTTCTTAACAAAAACCTCAAAACACAAAAATCACCCTCAGGTCAATTCTGAAAGCAATAAAAAACTCCTGAGAAGAGTTGGAGAGCCCCTGGAATGGCTCCAAAGCAAGCCACTGCAGCAGAGAGAACGTATCACCTCTTTCTTCATGTCAGAATTCTAGGAGACAACCCTGGTACTTGGAGGCTCATTCGGCACGTTGTTTAGGTTTGTCATATAATCTGATAGGTATACTGTTAAGACCTGAGGCTTCCTTTCAGAAAGAACTACTGCCTTAGGCAAACCATATTTCAGACTACATCTTTACTAAAAGAAAATTCTTGAAACTGAAGATGAGTAATCGAGTGCTACAGAAGCTTACGTCTCTACTAAAAATGCTTGATCATACCTCTATCAATTAATTGCTGATGGAAGAAAATGTTTATATCACAATATAATGCAAGGTTACACAAAGATTTTAGCAAACTAATAGCCTGAAAGTTGATCTCTTTCAGCCACAGTAAGTTTCCTTCACTCCTGTGGCAGGAGGGGTGAAGGAGAAGGAATTAACTGATGTGTTTTCCTTGCATTTCTGTAGTGGTTTGTATGCAAAAATAATGGAGAAGGTTAGAACAGAGTTAGAAATGGTTATGTGTAAAATTAAGTTAAGTCCATAGAATTCAGAATAGAATATTAAAAAATTAAATAAAATATCTTTTAAGGGTCTGTGCCAGCTAACTTTTAAAAAGTTAGCATAAGCATAAATGAATGTGCTCATTAGCCTTCTGCTTAGAAAAAGACTGCCAACTGTGGTAACCGTGTTTAAATAGACCACCTCTTGACTAATCAGAATTCAAGACCGGGCCCCATCTTATTACAGTATCCAGTAGTAAAATACGATTTTGTTCTAAGAAGGCAAAATGCAAGCTAATTAAAAAATCAAAAATCTCTTACTCAGGTTGCATTTCCATTGCAAAATCCAAAATGTGCTGTTACTTGTACATGTAAAAATAAATGGAGAAATCAGGGCCATTAAGTAATGTTAAACCATGAAGCGACTTCTAAACGTTTAAATCAATCCCATAAAGAACCCTCAGCTGGTTAGAAAGTGAAAGACATTATTATAAGTCAGCTGTAAACGTATTTAGAGTTTTGGCAGATTGAGCTTCAGGGTGGCCACATATGGAGTATGTGCTCCATACTAATTATTAATACTAATTATTTGAGTGGAATTAACCCTTCGTATTAAAATTAGAGAGTATATACAAAAGTAATTAGAATGAAAGGCTATGTTTAATAATTTTGAAGCTAAATCACTTGGACAAGTCAAACACTACTCTGTCCACTGGAATCTGGACATAGGTCCTTCTTCTTAGGAAGTCTGCTACTGGAGCCTTTTAATGAAAGCATCGTGCCTGTCCAGTAATTTTCAATTATTTAGAAATAAGCTGATGCCCCATTCTGATAAAATGACTAACATTACAGAAAGATATTTTCCCCTTTTTGGTACCAAAATCTGTTTCTTATAAAGTAATAATATATTATACTGTAGTATTGATTTACTGTACTAACTTATATTTCTATAAAATAACTAATTTATTATCACTGAAAAGCATTGAAATCTTAAAGCAACTAAAGTTTGTTTGCTGGAAAGCAATTATGTATGTTTTTCTTAAAATATGTTGAAGCATCCCAACTGAGAAAGTAATTTCATGCTTGCTTTTTAGAGAAACCTATTCAAAGAACTCATTAAAACCATTCATTTAAATAATCTGGTATATGTTCATTAAACTGTGTCCTTTGCTGAAAATATATGAACTGCTGCCAGAAAGTAAATGAAGGGAACAGATGTTTAATGTAAAAGGTTAGACCTTCATTAAAATTGTTTAAACAAGCAGCAACTTTTTTCCCCTTAATGCTTTAAGAAATATCTATATTAATTTAGTTGTGGAAAACCCACAAGCACTGTCGGTCAGTTTTATACCCCATCAGTGCTTGTATCATTTATAACTTGTATTTTTGTTATGGTTGAATAAAAAGCAAATAGTAGTGCATAGGATGACCAAACAATTACCCTTGCTGAAAAGCCTGATCTTGAGGGGAGAGCTGTATGGTCAGCCTTCCATTTTGGGGCTGAATGTGTATTTTTAGCTCGTTCTTTTTATGATACAACACACTTCTTTCCTTTGTTTTCATGACCTTTTGTCTAAAGCCAAAAGATTCCACAATAAGGAAAAATCACAGTGTCTACTGGACTTGAGGTCATGAAGAACAGTTTCTCGTTAAGTTTCAAACTATTTTTCTCCTTAATAGAAATGTTTTTTTTTCTGTGCTTTTATTATCATAGTTACTACATTGGCTCTTCATATGTTTCTTATAAATCATGAATCAAGAAATGATTCTCCCCCCACTTCATTTATCCTCATTTAACTCATCTTTGAACTGCTGTGGCTTTTTAGAGTTTGGAACATGCACTAAACATTTACCTTTTTAGAAGTTAGAGGTGTTGACAGACTTCCTGCTGACCTCTGCAACCTTTCTCTCCAGGGAAAGCAGCTCTTTAGATGGTGGGAAGGGAGCTTTCCAAAGCTCTGTTATTTACATGGCGCTTAGAAACAATTATTTTTTTTAAAAGAGATATAGAGGTTATATTAAATAACTATGCCCAGACCAAATATTTAAATGTATTCCAAATAACAAGTTTTAATATTTTCTTTTAATGTACCCTCAGGAACTCTAATTCTTCTACCCTAAATTCAGATTTACCATTTCGAGTGCTTTGTTTGAAGGTATGTGTAGCAGAGAAAACAGTTTGTAACATGAGCTCACCTTAAAAGGACAGAATCAAGGTATCTGTCCTCCACTTTCCTTGCAGTGGGATGCTGCCAGAAGAAAGCACCCCAGATCAGTTGGCAATCGGAACTTTTGTGTCACTAGCTCTTTGTGAGATACTAACTTTTTTTTAGATCTCATTTACATATAAAATATTTTGGAGATGACTACAATTTTATAGGGAACAGGATGGAATGCATGACTTCAACTAAAATTCCCATAGAAAGTCACTGTCTTGCTATTTAATAGATAAGCGTATTGCTCCAAAATTTTCTTGTTGCTTATTGCCTATTCAGAATCCAACTAAGATTCATCAGTGTATCACATGCTGAAAATAAGAGTGGCTTATTTTTAGGATTACTTGTCCTTAACAAATTGCAGTGATTTCAGTTGTGGCTCTCATTTTCATCTGTTTATTGTCTGGTTCCACTCCCTGCATTCTTTCTGTTCCCTCTATTACAAAGAGTTTTTGCCTGTTTTTTTATATTGTATTCTTAATTGAAAGAGGCTCTTTTCCACCTATTATTGGCAGTTGATTCATTAGTGAGGAACAATTAGTCAACAGAAAAATTTCTACAGTGCGTAAAATGCTACTTCCTAGGATGACTGACCTTCCAGGGAAGTCAGTCTAAAAATCTGAAAGTAGCTGCTGGAACTCAAAAGCGGAAAATAGAAGTAA